>NC_086153.1:86426418-86729448 GCF_035149785.1 Candoia aspera | reverse complement strand
AATAAGGGTTAAAAATCATCTACTTTTATGTTATGGTTAGGCAGAAACTTTTCAAAAATAATAATATATGTCATAGAACTTTAAATCCCATTAAAAGCTCTTTTTAAATGTAGGGAGAACTCAATTAAAAAGGAACCCATCCTTCAGATATATTCTGTATCACAGTCAATATTATATGATAAATTAGAGCATTGCTTGCAAATCACAAACAACTCTGATAATCTTTCTAACAATTTTTCACATTTTCCATTAATTATATATATATATATATATATACACATTTATAATAGGATAGTTGTTTGTATTTGAGAACCATGTACTATATATTTTGATTATAGGCTAGGAGTGAATGTTTGTGTAAAACTGTACTTTATAAGAACCAAATGCATTCCAGTTATTAATACTTTTATTGTAAAGGAGAAAAATGTATGATTATTTATTTATTTATTTATTAAATTTATCCACTGCCCAATCTCGTTCAATGACGACTCTGGGCGGCTTACAATAAATAAAAGAATAAAAATTCATTATACAATATTATATAATAAATATAAAATATAAAATCCAAGATGGTCATGATGGAATTTATGGGGCCACATCACGGCACCAGCCACCTCCACGAATTACTGTTCTCCCTCTCGCCCCAAGGGAGGTGGCAAAGCCAAGTCTTAACTCCCTTTCTAAAGGCTGGGAGAGTGGGGACCAGCCTCAACTCTGGAGGTAAGTTATTCCAAAGGGTGGGGGCTATGGCAGAGAAGGCCCTCTTCCTGCACCCTGCCAATCAGCAATCCCTCATGGTCAGGGTCCGTAACATGCCCTCTTTGCTGACCGGGTCGGGCGGGTCAATATAATGGGGATGAGGTGGTTCCTCAGGTATTATGATCACATAATGTAGCCTTTTTTTTCCCCCAAGAAAACCATGAACAAGTAGCTCATGGGTTGTTAAGATATGCAGCTCCTTTGTCTGGTCTCTGAAAATAAGCAAGGTGAGGGCCAATTTTTATTTGGATGAAAGACCATAGCAGAGCTGTAGACTAGACTTGGAAGTAAAAAAATCCAAAACTTCCCAAAAGAAGACACTGTCAAATCACATCTCTACTGTTGCCAAGCAAATGGCTTTTTTTTTTTTTAATTTCATGAAAATTGTCCAGAAGTAAATTTTGAGTTGAAGGAGACCTTACCTCCTTTTAAGGCTATGATCCAGTTCCTGTTCCCATTCTTTCAGGAACATATATTTTCTTGTCACTGATTGCTTCTCCTGTTGGCCATCTTTCTGAATGCAAAAAGCAGCTTTCATGGGATCATGGACCTTATGGGCATATCAGGCTCCAGCTGCTATGTTAATTCCTTGAATGTTTCTATCATTAAACATTAACATTGGTTAAACTAGACTATAGTAGGTATGACTGTATAAAGCAGCATTTGACCTTTCCTAGTGTGCTCCATTGCTGCGAAACATGTTTCCATGGGAACAATGTAATGTATTAGCCAGCAATTCATGACTGTCTCTGATCTGTGAATGCTGGAAACTACCATGGAATTGGTCAAGGCTGACATCACAAATAGGTACAACTCTCTCCTATTTCTGATTTGCTGCTGTTTCAATGTTTTATTAATATTTTTATCTATTGTTTACTCTATTGTTTTCATAATCACTGCAAAAGGATGGTATTAAAATCTAATAGTTAGCTATGTAAAGACTTTGCTACCTAACTTCTCATCTGTATGGTTGTTCTGCAATGTAAGCCAGATCCGAATCTCATGATTTCTGAAACATGCTGAAAAGATGTTTCAGAAATCATGATGTTTCTGAAACAAAGAATGTTACTGTTGGAAGCTGGGCAGGTTGGGCTGGACTTCACTTTCTTATTCAAGCTCCATATGGTTAAATAATAACATCTGTATTAATTTCTTCATTACATCTGAGGAGATACGCGCTTTCAGACCATAGCTCTTAATAAACTCCGGTCACCAAGATGTGACAGGAAAAATCTCTGCTAATCAAGTGGTTATTTAGAAAATCTAATTGCTTATATTCAGTGTTTTACCATATCCTTCAAAATGTCTGAGCTAAACATTGATTAACAATAATAGAATTATCTAGAAAATGAGGAAATTTGTGTGTGTGTATGTGTGCACGTGTGTGTGCACATGCACACAGGGACATTATTTTTTTCAACCATAATCACAGCTGCAGTAAGGCCATTTTGGTACCAGGCAACTGGCCTTGATACCTTTTTAACCAATCCCAAATATAAGGAACTTTAAAATGTGTTCCTGAATTTGTGAGGGCTGAAACAATGAAAGAACACACTGAGCATCAAAGTCTGAACAGAGTTCAAGTGCACATGAGTAAGGCTTGTTTTACAGTCAATGTTTTGTTTTGCTTTTATCTGCTATTTATGCTTATGAAACTCGTAAGTGACATGTGAGGGGCACCACATACAGCATCACCTTTAGGGGCAGATCCTTGTTGATGTCGAAGCTGTTACTTCGGAACTGGTTTCGACTAGTTTCTTGCTATGAGGAACTAGTTTCTTGCTATGACTGGAGAAAGTTAAAGCCATTTTGAAGAACCTATTTTATGCTCTGGACTCTCTGTACTATGTGAATCTCAAAGTCAACTCTGTTCATATAGGTTTTCCAGGGAATTTAAGTACTTTGAAAATATATTAAATCAGGGGCAATAGTGAGATATTTCTGCTTTGGTAGAGGTGATGCTGGTCTCTTGACCAGTTACTATTGGCCTGAAACTTCAGTTGACCCGATTTACCCTGCTAGAAAAGGCGACTGAGCTTTACTCTACTCATGGTTTTAGACACACCTATATTTATTTATCGATTGATTGATATTTCAAATTTCTGTCACCGCCCATCTCCCCCAAAGGGGGACTCTGGGCGGTTTACAACACAATAAACAAAACCATAAAACATAGATTGCAATACAAAATCTTATAAATAGATAAACATATGACCCTTGTTGCGAAAAGCTCTCATTCAGCTGGGAGGGCACTATGACTCCAACCACCCCCAGGGAGAGCAATTGCCCTTCCCATCCCAAGCAAGGTGGCAGAACCAGGTTTTTAAATTCTTCCCAAAGTCTGGGAGTGAAGATGCCCGCCTAACCTCCGGGGGCAAGATATTCCAAAGGGCGGGCTATATTCTGTTTCATTTGATCCCAATTTTATTCCATAGCCTTTTCCTGGGTGCTCTTATTTCCAGCCTATATAAATGCAGTGGAATTAGGTGAAGGGTTTTATAGCAAAAACTGCTGTATTATTTTGCTAATAATTAGTTTATTAGTAAAAGCTGCTGAACTGTTGTGTTTAGACACTATTAGGAATGTCTTTCTTTTTTTTTTTTCCAATAGTCTCTGCGTCATTTTAACTTCCTTATACGAAATGTTAATTTAACTTAGAAATATATACCACATTGCTGTTATGAAAACAGTTCGTAACTCTAAAATCAAATTCTTCCCCCACTTTGGTGTTCACTGATCAACATTTTTTTAAAGCTAATTTATTGTTTCTCTTTTCCAGGTAAGTGGAAGTTTTCCCATTCATTGCTGTCCTGAGAGTGTTTGATTACTGTGGTAAGTGTTCTTCATGGAGTGATTATACTGATCTGCTTCTGCCTGTAAATTAGTGCTATCTGGGGAGCCTAGTTACTTAAAGCTTACTGAGTCCTTTTGTGTCTGTGCTGATACTTAGCTTTTACCCACTTCATCTTTGTTGAGTTGTGTTTTGAGTTCTTTAAAGGTAATACAAAGTGGGCTTCTGAGGTTTTCCAAACATAACAAAATCATATGTTAAGTATCTTACATATATGAGATTAAGGTTATATGCGATTAAAGGTTTTCACAAAACCCGTTTCAACAATTTTCAAAAGTTGAATGTTTTTAACATAACATACAGCTCACTGCAGGAGGAATGTTGCTTACCTTTTGCTGAGTTTTAGTAAGATTAAGCAAGTAGAATAGTCTTCTGTTGGCCCATAGTTCCTTGGATTTCACATACTGTTTCCGGCTGGCTATAGAGCACTAGTTTTATAAGTTGCTGCCTAGAAATAATATCTGTTTAATTATAATACTGGTATATTATAAAGGTAACACTGTATGGTTCATTGAATTGCAGCCTATGCTATTTTGTGGTGGCACATTATTATTCATTAGTTCCTCTGACAGATTTTGTTCTGTGTATTTAACACGTTTGGTTTAATGTAAGGAGGAAAAATGATAAATAACTCAGCTGAATGTAAAGGCAGTTGGATTTAATCTTTCATGCATGCAAATGCATTTGCTATTCAACAAGAAGACATGACTGAATTTGCTTTCTTTAAGCAACTAAGAAATAAGTTGCCTTCACAGTGATTGGTATATGGCTTATTTTTAGGTATTTTTCCAGATTGGTTTCCTCCAGATGTGTTGAGCTTGTGAGTTCCAGAATCTGTAGCAAGCCTGGCTGTGCTAGCATAGAATTCTGGAATGTATAATTGCAATACTTCTAGAAGAGTATATATATGTGCTAGGTACAGGGGTACCTAGTATTTATGTTTATATGTGCTAGGTACAGCTAGCTGGGGAATTCTGGGAATTGAAGTCCACATATCTTAAAGTTGTCAAGTTTGAAAAACACTGTTATAGAGGATTCTGATCAGGATTAATCAAATTGTTGACTTGATTATATAATATGCTGACTCTCTTTTTAACCAGAACCAAAGTAATTATAAAGCTATTTTTAAAGTCTTTTGGATTTAAACAGAATTTCGTGTGTGAGAATATAATTAAGTCTATATTTTGATAAGTCTAATACCATACAGGTGTTAGTCTGAAATATATTATTTAAGTAATCATTTACATGTTTGATGTCATACTAACTGCACTATTAAAACAAAACAAAGAAAGATACAGTTTTTGCTTTGTCTAAAAATTAGATGCCACAAAGTAATTTTCCTTAATGAATTTTTTAAAATAACTTTTGAAAAATTCATAATCATACTAGCTAGGCTTAATTTTCTTTGGATAACCCCATAATTACTATAATCAGAATAAATTATTTACTGAGAATTTGTAACATGCTTCACTTTTCTTTACATCTCCATCTTCCTGTTCGAGTTCTCTCTAGCTAAATAGTTACACTGTCATAACTCTTGGTATTTTCTTATATTAAGACAGGATCTGGACTACTATTGTATTATCTCTCTGACTCTATTGGTTCATGTCCTTATTTCCTGTCATCAATGACCTCACCTTCACCTCACCACATTTTTTTGTGGAATTAGCCTGAATCACATTCCATAAAGCAAAAAGCACATTACAGTAGCTGCATTCATTTCTGAAGTCACATCCAGAGGGACTGAGGTCAGAGAGCTTATCACTGCACTCTGTAGACCGGTAAATTTAATATAAAAGGATTTATAATGATCTATTCATTTTTTGCCCTTACCAAGTAGTTCTTAATTTTTCTGTAAGGAAATTGCTAGCATAATCTTGAGAAAGAATGCACACAACTCTCTGAATAGATTTGCTGCATGCTACACTGAAGAGAACTAATATGGACACCAGTAATATTGAGTTACTGAATGATACATTTTAGATTGCCTTGTTTTACTTGACTTGCTTAATGTCCCATGGATAAAATTAGTGTGCAGTAAGTTGGTAATGACATATTGTCTTCTAAGCACTAGCTTAGATGATTGGATTTGTACCAAAGGCATTAGTATTTACCTGTACTAATTTGTTCCAATCAATGTCTCATTGCCATACCCTAAAATTATGCTTTCACATCACAGTTATTAGGATAATTAGTCTACCTAGAAAATATTTTATTGTGTGCCAGTATTCAGTCATACTATATTGTGCATTACTATTAGCTGTCTTGGAAATCTTTGGAAATAGATTTCATTATATTATAGCTTTTCCCTCCAGATGTGTGGTCATCAGCTCCTACAATTTTCAGCAGTGGCCCTGCTGATTAGGAAATTTGGGGAATTGAAGAACATACATCTGGAGGGTGCCCAGATTGGGGAAGACTGTGGTATTTGTTTGTTTGTTTGTTTTTGTCAAATTTTTATCACCACCCATCTCCCCCCTAAGGAAGGACTCTGCGCGGTATTGTGTTTTGAAATTAATACTTCAGCACTACTATGGTTCTGAGGTCAGAGAAAATAAATACTCTTGTACTACAGTAGGTTTGAGATACTGTAGCCCTGCACATGCTTTTTATCCATATATTTGGATTGACTATATATATACTGTAATATGTAAGGCCTCCTGCTGCTTCGTTATTATCCTTATGCACAGATATTATTGGTACATGTGCAGGAAATATGTGATCTGTGTACATTCATCTCCTCAAAGCATAATTTTGAAATGTTTAAGGCCTCATAATACTTTGGGTGGGTGGGTGGGTGGATGGATGGATGGATGGATGGATGGATGGATATCTTCCCTGTGGATCATCTTTGAGATTTTTTGGTCAATAGTATGCTGTGCTACAACTTTTCTAACAATAAGTCTTTGGGGAAAAAACATAGGTCTTTGCAAAAAATATTTTTGGTCAGACTAGTTTTTGTCACAATTTTATAATTTAGTGTGTTACCAGAGAAATGAATGGAATGGTGTCAACTCATTTAAAAGACACAATATTTAAAATTGTATGCAGCACTCATTCCATGAATGAGTTTCCTCAGTTTGTTCAGGTTCACAATTTATACAGGAAAATGTTTAAAAATGGGTTTGTAATAAATAAAAGTGAGTCTCCATATTGGGGTATTTAAATTTTTAAACTGCCAGGAGATTATTTGTTAATCATGTTCCACTACCTGGCAGAGAGTAATACTGTATGTGAAAGCTTCAGTACAATATTTACTGTTCGAGATTCCAGTAACAAGTTAAAGTCCATGAGTCCTGCTGTAATACTATTTAAATGAAATCTCCCTTGGTGGGAGTAGATGAGTTTTTCCTTCTGCCCCTTCCCCAAGAAATGTTAGCATTTTCTAGCTGCCACAGGAAATGCAAACAGAAAAATCTTCCAGCTTTCCTGGAAGCTGAAGACAAAGCAAAGGGCATTGCTGGCTATTATTCAGAATGCATGTAAATGTCTCCAGACAGCAGAGGGGGGAGGGGGGAGCAGCAAGAATGGAGGAAGGAAGAAAAATACAGGTAGTCCTTACTTAGCGACCACAGTTGGGATCAGCAACTTTGTTGCTAAGCACCACAGTTATTAAGTGAAGCATCACATGACTGCAACCTATGATTTTACTTCTGTGTTCTCCATTAACTACTTGTTGCAAGCCAGTTGGGAAGCATGCAAATGGTGATCAGGTGATGCAGGACGCTATGAAGGTTGCAAATGCATGCTGGTGGCGAAGTACCTGAACGGTGATTTCATGGCCATGGGACACTGAGACCATCGTAAATGGAGGATTGGTAGCGAAGCTTTTTTGTTTGTTTGTTTACACCGTCGTAATTTCAAATGGTCGCCAAACAAGGCAGTCAGTAAGTGAGGACTACCTGTAAGGATTGAGAGAGGAAATGGAGAAAGAGTTAGCAGGGAAAGTTTAAAAAAGATAAAATTATGCAGGTGAGTTGAGAGATGCAAAAAGTCTGTACCTGGATAGAAAGATTGGGAGGGGGATACTAGGAAAAAGGAAGGCCTACCAAAGAGGAGGCTTAGGGGAGCTTTTCCACCCAGAGATAAATAGGTTATACATACATACAAGCAAGCAAGCAAGCAAGCAGGGACCAACCTGCTCTCAAACGGTTATCTATCTTATATGTGTTTACTTTCACCCAGTTCATCCTGAAAAATCTCATCAGATGTAAAACATTCGACCTCTGCCAGTGGTGTCTAATTCAGTCAAAGCTATTATTGGGAATCTGAAGCACAAACTAGAATAGGTGCTCTTTTTGTTAACTCCCATGATGGAGGCGATACATTTTAAATTGTTATTTCTCAGCAACAAGACCACAGTAGGTAAAGGTAAAGGTTTCCCTTGACGTAAAGTCCAGTCGTGTCCGACTCTAGGGGGCGGTGCTCATCTCCGTTTCTAAGCCTTGGAGCCGGCGTTGTCCCTAAGGACCCGTCCGTGGTCATGTGGCCGGCAAGACTCACGGAACGCCGTTACCTTCCCGCCGAAGCGGTACCAATTAATCTACTCACATTTGCATGTTTTCGAACTGCTTGGTGTGCAGGAGCTGGGACGAGCAACGGGAGCTCACCCCGCCGCGCGGTTTCGAACCGCCGACCTTCCGATTGGCAGCTCAGCGGTTTAACCCGCAACGCCACCGCGTCCCCACAAGCATTCAGAAATAAGCTAGAATGATTTGTTTCTCTGCTTATATCTGAAGTGTGCCCATCCCTACTGGTTCTCCTTCAGATGCTGGTGTCTCTTTATTTTATGCCTACACTGTTTCAAGATTTCCATTCTACAAAATAGTTGGTACAACTCTAACCAAGCCTGTAGTCTTCCAACTCCCTGATGAGTGTGCCTGTGTGAATAACACACTTTCAAACGTATGCTTATCAAACTATGCTTCATATTCTTGGGGATAAACATTGTATGTGAAACAGTCAACATCAACTTGATGGCACATATTCATCAGTCAGACAAAGACAGCATCTGTGGTTGGCATATTTACCAATGGTGCAAGCACTCCAGAGGATTGGCTACTCTTTTCTGTTACCATAATGTCAGTGGTTCCCAGCAGGAAAAAATCAGAGTCACAAACAAGTCCTATTTCTGGCAGCAGCCATTTTTATATCCTCATGAATGTAAAGGTAATGAAGTCCTTTAGGCCAGACTGGCAGCTTTGGCACTACCTAGTCTGTTCCTTTGCCTAAAGATTTCATCAGGTCCTTCATTGCTTGTGATCCACCAAAGAGGTGAGTAAGGATGTCACCAGACTTAGCATCACTCTTGATTCAAGACACATTTGCTATAGCTTGTACCTCTTCTGTGTTTCGACATTCTTGTTGAATTGATAATTTACTATTGTTGGCCTTATTTCAACTTCTGAATGAGCTTTTTGAAAACTTTATGGCTTTTTGCAAATATTGCTGAAGATGATAAATATCTAAATATTATTTTTATTTAAAGCATGACTGGAAATAGTTTTTATTGGTCTCGTAAATGAAGAATTTAGAGACTAGCCTAAGGAAGTATAGTAAAATTGTATAATAATATTCACTTTGCCATCAGCTTTTTTGATTTCCTAGATGAATCATGATTTCTATATGTGTTCCCTTTGAAAGCTACGTGCAACTAGGAAGACAAAGTAGCCTGAAAGCACTTAATGCTAAATAAACTTAACATTGTATATTATTAAAAATAAGATAGGAAACCTACAGTTAGCAAAGGAAATTTGAACTCTTCTTGCTTCAAAGATAAAGCATGTTGCGATGAACTCAATTACATTTTAATGAATAATTTGCATACTGGCTATAAGATTCCTAAAAAAATTGCCTCCGTTTCATATATAACACTTACTGATTTTGTCACATCTAATCTACTGAGAGAAAGGGGCAGATAAAAAGCTTTCTTGCTCACTATAATTGTATATTTTAAAATATTAGTTACCTTCATCGTCTTGTGATAACATCTTTTATGTGGCAGTAATAATATTGTACAATATGCTAAATTATGTCACACCTGCAACTTTTTTGTCTTTCTCCCTTTCTTTGTGCACATTTCTTTCCAAAGAATGAAAATTTAGCAATGAACCTGATAGGACACTATATTGGGGCGGGCAAATTAGTCAGTTTTAGATTTTTCTCTTGTCACTGATTATTCTACCCTGCAGTGAATATCTAAACTGTTTTTCATTTTGTCATCTATCAACCCAGTACCAGATTTCTAGCACTTTTAAAAAAAAGAAATATACATTGGAATTAGAGAGTCTGTAGTGGTAATGTGAACCAGAAATAAGTATTAGTGTTATTACCTCATCATATGATCATTAATCTTAATTCATTCTCTTATTTTGATTTAGTTAAAAGACCATTCTTTTAATAAATAATCATGTACTAACGAACCAGTCACCTTGTGTTTTACTATTGCTCAGCCTGAACGTATTCCGTATGTGGCAGAACTAAACACCAGTGTATTTTTGCCACAATGAAAAAAAAATGTATTATTGGGTTTAGCACTGGAATCAGAATTAGACATGGCCTCCTGCTCTCTGCTTTTTCTTGATTGCTTCTTTGGCATGTTTCCTGACAGTAATTATATTTCCAAGTTATAAAGCTCTCAGCTGAGACTTAATGAGAGTGAAAAGTCTTATAAGGTTTACTGGGAAATGATTTGACCTTTTCCTAACTAATTTGTTTGTTTCTGTTAATGCTTTGCCTTCCATTCTAGAGGCAGTTTATAAAAAAACAATGATTTTTGTTTGACCGTTCTTTGGCCATCAGCACAAAATGGTCAAGTGATTCAATCTCTTTTATGGGGCTTTTTGGTCAGTTAGATGACCCAACTCTCCTATGGGCTGCCTTGGACTCTTTGCCTGAATAACAGATGATGAATGTGGCAGTGGTGGCAATAGTGACAATAATAGTAGTAACACCACCCGATGCAGATAGCTTTTCACCATTGGCCCCTAAATGCATATCTTCACCTTGATAAGAATGCTGGGCATCAGTCAGACGGATATTCACATTTTCCTTTTTGCAACCATTCCAGCGTGTTTCTGGGTGTGTATTCTACAGAATTGTTAATAGGCTGTCTTAGTGATCAGCACCTTGGTCTTTACAGGGACATATTGTACTCTAGTATAAAAAAACAACTCATAGCTTTGTCTTTTAAAATACAGAGGGGTTGTTAATGATATAAGACTAACCTCCATTTTATTCAAAATTATTAATTTTGCCTGGGAAAAGTAAAAAAAATACTGGCTTTGCCTTTAATTCTGGAGGCTGAGGAACCTTTGGAATGTATCTATTCCCCCTTTCTCTTTATTTTCAGTTTAATTAAATATCAATTAAGTATCCTGTTTAAATTAGCTATTTAGAGTCCATAGAGGTCAAAATCTTATTTTAATGAGAACTGGTTCAGACTGGTTTCAGGGCACTAAATGTGCATCAGCTTCTTGATTATATATTTCTTAAAAACAACAACATCAACATCAACAACACCCCCTCGTTTCTTAGAGAAAACAGCACTTGGGAAACAATGAAAATCTGTTGGAAAATAGTAATATAGATTCTCAGCCAGTTTAGTAAATCTTTGGACTGTAAATTTCAAAATACACATTCAACTTTTTGTTGCGCTCCTATATTGGTTCAACACTATAGAATAACCAATCTTACCTGCATCCTTTTTTTTCTGTTGAAAAATACAGCTTCCCCAAAACTGAGCATTTAAAAAGGGATTATTATAGCTAATAATTTTTTGTTATTTTTTATTCATCTTCCTCAAGATTTTTCCTGTGTTCATTTGGTCATTTTGTTCCTTCTCAATAGTTCCACACTATATGGAATTTAAGGGGAGCTACAATTTTGGAAGAAGCCCCATTAGATTGCTCCAACCTACAGATGTAGGATTGATAATTAAGAGAGCAGGCAGGACCTTTTGATAGTATCACTGACTACTAATTCTGTAACTTGCCAAGCTATACAATGTGCATTTTTTCTTAAAAGATGTAGAGCTAATTCTTGTTACAATCATTGGATGGAACTCTGAATATTCAGACAGGACATTTATACAAGGCAGACATCAACTTGGAATTCTGACAATAAGTACAATATTTCTTCCTAAAAGCATGTTCAGACAATGATCAGATCCTGCGTGCATGTGATTTTTAGAATGGATGAGAATAATTTTTGTCAAATGAATAATGTAGGTTTAATGTTCTGCCCATGTTTGACTATTCATGCCAGAATACAAACAGCCTGCTAGCAACCAACAACCTCTAGTTTTAATATTGAACTCACAAAATACATTCTGTTGTAACTGCTGTGCACTAGAAGAGTTTCAATTGATTTCTAAAAATGTATTTGGTTTTTTAGTTATCAAAATCAGGTTATTATATATAGAACCATAAATCATACAGCAAGCTACCTAACGATCCACAAAGAATGTATTATTGAGGCTGCAAAACAAGCTATTTCAGAATGCTTGAATGACAAACTGTCTTCAGTTACTACATTAGCATATTATTTTTATTCTCAGGTTTTCATCTATAATACAGAAAATGTTTTCAGAGTACTTTGTATACATGTAAATATATTTCAGTTGATAGTAATTAACATGTTCTTCCAAATTAAAACTGAGAAGTAAGCTGAAATAGTTGTTTGCCGATGGGAAGGTCAGCGGTTCGAATCCGCATGACGGGGCGAGCTCCTGTTGCTAGTCCCAGCTCCTGCCAACCTAGCAGTTTGAAAACATGCAAATGTGAGTAGATTAATAGGCACTGCTTCGGCGGGCAGGTAATGGTGTTCCGTTCAGTCATGCCGGCCACATGACCACGGAAGTGTCTACAGACAAACGCCAGCTCTTTGGCTTTGAAACAGAGATGAACACCACTCCCTAGAGTCGGACACGACTGGACTTAATGTCAAGGGAAACCTTTACCTTTACCTAAAGAAAACAAACCCTTATAATAAAAGAACTGGTAAACTATTGTTGAGTATATTTAGCTGGCGTTGCTGAATGTTGTAGGTTGGGTCTCCCATATTTCAGGAGCACATCTCCTTATAACAATCTCCATTAGTTGTTGGTGCTACTAATTAGCTTCTCTGTGCATCTGATGCCATTAGGTCATAACTGATCACATTTTCTCTGAATGCATTAGGAATTTTTGATAGAAGCCGGCTCACTGTGCCTCACTTCTGGTAACCGCTATCATAGGTTCTTCACATTGTAGGGAATCTAAAATGGTGGCTATTCATCTCAGATGGGAGTTGAGCATTCAATCAATTCACACTCAAAAGTGCTGGCTACCAAGTAAGACCATTTGCCTTATTGAAACCTTTTAAAGACATATATGCTACGTGAAAGCAATTTGAGAGCTTACAGTGCGTGTGAACAGGAGAGTTAGGCTCTGAAATTTTCATCTACAGAGTAATTAATTTTTTGCAATCTCTGCTGCTATCAGAGGAATTTTACAAGCCTCTTTGGTACATGAGAAGAACAGGGATAAAGAAGAATAGCATGGGGCAGATGGGGAGGCTCTGTGAGGCACAGGCATCCCACCCTGACTGCCTAGAAATGTTTTTTATCCATTCAGTTGTGTCTGATTCTCAGAGACTGCCTGGACAAGTCCCTGCAGTTTTCTTGGCAAGGTTTTTCAGAGGTGATTTGCCATTGCCTTCTTCCTAGAGCTGAGAGAGAGTGACCGGCCCAAGGTCACCCAGCTGGCTTCATGCCTAAGGCGGGACTAAACTCCCGGTCTTCCATTTCTAGCCTGATGCCTTTAACTACTACACCAAACTGGCTCTAGAAATGTTAGAAGCTGTTTTAAAGATATTATAATGCAAAGTACTTTGAATAACTTTTAATTGAAATGCTGTATATGAATAAATACCCTAAAATAATATTCTGTCCATCAGCAGGAAAAAGCAGTAGAGTATGGCCTTCAGTTTGACATTAGATTGTCCAGCCAACAATCCTGACAATCAGGAACATAAGTATCTTATGACAGTGGAGCTAATGCTGCTGAGAAGATAGTATATAGAACTTATCGATACATCAGTATGGCTTTGCTTTCTAGAATGCATAGAACAGCTGGCATATTCTAGGGACTCAGAGAATTTATTTTTGTATACTTGTATAGTGTTAACATACAATAATTCATGCTGCCATGTCTGACTGTAATTACCAAGTGAACAGAAAAAAAGGAAGGAACCCCGCACACACACACACACAAGGGTGTGCGCACACACACACACTGTCAGGGCCAGCCTCGTTCCAAATAAGACACGGACTCACTTAATAGGGATTAAGGATTTCCGGTTTATTGAAACGGGTCTGACAGAGAAAAACGGGAATGGGGGTGCGGTGGTGAGGTGTCCTGTTTATACCCCTCTTGCGGGGTCCCGTGCTTCTCCACCCTCCATTGTCCCCATTCCCCTTGATGGGTTTCTTGATGGCTGTGTGGGTGTTTTCCCGGTTGCTGTCCTTGTCCTCTTGGTTCAGGTGTGTCCTCCAGGGCACCAGGTGCAGGTTATCGCTGCTTACCTGAAGTCCTTCTATTCATCTGTATATGAGTCCATGGGTGTGGGTGCTTTGGGTGCTTGGTTTAAGCGTTGATTTGATTATCTGCTTCCTTTCTTAATGATCATGATCCACGTTGTGAGGCTCTTTGTGCCTTGCAACGGGGTCATGACACACACACACACATCACAAAAGCAATCTTTCAGTTTTTCAAAAAATACTGACTGGCTCAGGAAGTATACTAGCTGTAACTGCAACCTATAAAGGGTTATAGTATGTTCCTACAATTAATTTTTTTCATCGCAGTGCGCATGTTACAAGCTTGCTCTAAAAAAGGGTAAAGGTTTCCCTTGACATTAAGTCCAGTCATGTCCAACTCTAGGGGGAGGTGCTCATCCCCATTTCAAAGCCAAAGAGCCAGCATTTGTCCGTAGACAGTTCCGTGGTCATGTGGCCAGCATGACTACACGGAACACCGTTACCTGCCCGCCGAAGCGGTACCTATTAATCTACTCACATTTGCATGTTTTCGAACTGCTAGGTTTGGCAGGAGCTGGGACTAGCAACGGGAGCTCACCCCGTCACACGGATTCGAACCGCCGACCTTCCAATCGGCAAGCTCAGCAGCTCAGCGGTTTAACCCGCAGCGCCACCGTGTCCCCGTATACTTGCTCTAGGGCTGGAGAAATTAAGAATGACAGTAGAGGCAGCAGTCACTGGGCTGGGACTGACATTGTTTCTCTTCTGTGTATCTTCTTTTTGAAAATAAATAAATTGAAGATGCCAGTTGGCAGCAGTTATAAGGCTAATACATTGAAATGTATGTAGAATGAAAGGAAACATGAAGCATTTACCTAGTAATATGCTGCTCTCCACTGTTATCCCCCAGTAATATTTTGGGATGGTACCAAAATTGTTACAAACTTCCTTGGTTGTTTTGCTTTTTGGGATAGTCTTCCAAAATGTAGCTCAAGTTATAGATCTTTTCAAAGGTTCTCCATGACTGCCTAATTTGAGATTTATTTATTTATTAAATCTATATGGCCGCCCATCTCACAAAAAAGTGACTCTGGGTGACATACAACAATTGTACAGTTGAAATTTTAGCCTCTGTTATTTTACCCATCTTCAATATTAATATGCTATATTACCTACCATCTGTGTCTGAAGTTATTTAAAGAGGTATGGATGGCAGAAAAATACCTCTGCTACTTTAGAGCAGAAATGGATAATCCATCACTGTCCATTTGTTGTTGACTCACCATTCCCTGTAACCTAAATTGTACTCTGAATGAATATATTTACAATTCTCCTTAAGTTATAAAAAAATTTCATTCTTTGTTCAAACATTATTTTGTGAAAAGTGACGGTTGCTATATACCTTCCCTATAGTTCACCAAGTCATATTTTCTCAAAGATAAAGGACACAAACTTAGCAAAATCTGGAAGACCTCCAATTTTCTACCTCTAATTTAGAGAGATGCTGTCTATTAGATTAAAAAAAAATTCTGGGATCAAATATGTATTAATATTCAAAAGATCCTTAAAGTACTTACAAAGAAACCTGGACTTACAAAAAAAACCATAACTGTTTCTCTTGGAACTGATGGAGAAGCAGCTCAAGAAACAACGTGGGACTTCGTTTTTATATATGATTGCAGCAGCAAGACTTTTATATGCACAAAGATGGAAAGATCCACAAATTCCTACAGTGGAGGAATGGATGAGTAAACTGATGGAACTGGCCCAAATGGCCAAGTTAATAGCATTGGTAAGAGATAATACCGTGTCTGGATTTGTCTCCATTTGACAACCTCTTTTAGACTATTCGCTTGTTTTAGAAAAAAATGAAGTTTTGATTTTTTAATATCCTGCCTTTATTATTTTTTTATAAATAACTCAAGGCGGCGAACATACCAAATACTCCTTCCTCCTCCTATTTTCCCCACCCTGTAAGGTGAGTTGGGCTGAGAGTGACTGGCCCAAGGTAACCCAGCTGCCTTTCATGCCTAAGGCAGGACTAGAATTCACAGTCTCCTGGTTTCTAGCCTGTTGCCTTAACCACTAGACCAAACTGGCTTTGGGTTTTGATGATTAAATGGTCTGATTTAATAGAAATAATGTTACTAAGGTTTAACTAGTAGTAAGAGATTATATTTGTAAATGCAGGTATATTGGAGAAGCTCGGAAGTTACTTTCTGTTTCTGTTTTCTCTCTAATTCTGCACTTATAGTTTTTCTTTTTTCTTTAGTTCTGTACTCTTTCTTTTCTATATTCTACCTTTTGCATTTTATCTATACTCTGAAAATGTATAAAGTTCTTTAAAAAAAGAAAAGCAACTGATTAGAGCTTTACATATAAGAACCAGTTGAACTGAGCCCAGAAACATCGAGACAATCAGTTAAAAACTCCAATCTTCTGCCCGCCACAAGAAACCAGCCACTACATCAGGTAATGTTTCCAAACCATTTCAGAGGCAACCTACATGAAACACACTATAGTAGTCCAGCCTGGATGTAGTCGTGGTATGAATAACCGAACTGAAAATAACGTTCAGTAGAAGTCAGTGTTACTGTATTCACCTCATAGACTTTGGATTTCTTTCTTTGCTAAAACATGCTGACATATGTTACAGAACATAAAATGTTCATTGCATAGTATTGTAATGTTTTCTTGAAACAGACATAGTGGCAACTGGACCAAATCACATCCACCCTTTAAATTAAGGACACAATGAAGTAGCAAATCCATGGGTATAAATTCAGAAATGACTGAATATTCATTATGTATTCGCAGATCTATTGATTTTTTTGTTACAAGGGAAAACACATTGTTGTTTCATATGGCCACATTCTGATACCATTACATGAACAAACCAATTTAAGCTCCTGGGCAGCAAATAACTCATCAATCATTGACAAGAATGACATTTGGATTAAGTGTGATGAATAAGTATTTGTATAAATCAAGTGATGGCAGAAATGCTGTCTGGAAGTCTTTTTAATGAATATCCCTAAAATAATCAAACTGTTTATAGAAAAATGTGTTATGTTAGCAAATGAAAAGTTGTATTAGGCTGCTATATTTTTGAAATCTTTGCAAAGGCAAGCATCCATTTTTCTGCTGCATCTTGCTATCATTTAAAATAGCAGGTACTAAAAAAATGAAGCAGCCAAAAGTATGGAGAAAGACGCCCATGTTGCAAGCTAAAGGTTTTTGTGGGCCTCCATTTGTAAACAAAGCAAAACAAAATGGTTGAAGTACAGGTTGTCTTCACTTAATGACTGCAATTGGGACTGGCAAGTCTCTCGCTAAGTGGCATGGTCTTAAAGTGAAATGTAACTGATGCCACTTACAACATCAGTTTATCAGTTCCAGCTGCAGTTGTTAAGCAAATCACTGCGTGGTTGTTGACCATGACTTGCAACTTCCTACCAGCTTCCCCATTGACTTTGCTTGTCAGAAGCTGGCTGTGAAGGTTGCAGATGGCGATCACATGACCACAGGACACTGCAACCATTGTAAATGCATGCTGGTTGCCAAGTATCCAAATCGCAATCATGTGACCACAGGGATGCTGTGATGGCTGCAACCTTGAGGACTGGTCATAAGTCTCCTTTGAACAGTTGCTGAACGGATGGTCAGTAATCGAGGACTACCTGTAACAATGTCTTGAGAATAAGTATGTTAAAATGGAAGAGGTTGCCTAGACTTGGGATTCTTCTTCTGAGGCAGTGCTCTTCTTCTAAGTCAGAAATCATATAATTCATTAGAATCAAGACTATTTTTGCCTAGGCAACATCTCTCTGAGTGAAGTCTTGATATCAATCAGTGAGACTGGTAATAGCCTCAGGTAGGCCAGCTGCAGACACATCAGATGTGGTGATGCACATGGGCAGGTTATGAAAGAAGGATTAATTCAGTCATGTAGGACAGAAAGCCACACACTTGATTAGACTACTGTTGCTCAAGAGGAGTACCATGTTCCTAAATTTTGAATGGATTCTTAAGCTCTCTGATGCATAGTTTAGTTTAGGAATTGCATAGCCTGGAGCCATAAAAATCAAACTTTGAAGGCTAATCTTATATCTAGCACATGAAGGAAATATGGACAGAAATACTGTTATAAAATCAAACCAAAATAGCACTTTTTTCCTCAGCCCAAGAAGTAATTGTGCTACTAGTATAACATGACAAACCCTAAGACCTGGAGTGTTATCTAATTAGTTCTGTCTGGTTTGTTGCACACATTACAGCTGTGCAAAAAACTCATATTTTCCCTTGGGCTTTGCACACACAGGCAAAATCAGAACCCAGCCCTGACAGGATTGTGCTCAGACTTTTGCAGACAGACAGCTTGAAAAACAGTTATCTTATATGCCACTCTAATTGTATTGAAAATACTGGGAATTAAGCACCTAATAAAGAATTAACTTCTATTGATTCTTTTTAATAGAATTTTGTGGTTTATGGCTGAACATCTATCCCAATTTTTTTGAATATATATATATATGCCTATTTAGATTAGTAGGCCTCTGGGCATAAAATTGTATTACATCAACCAAGTTCTAAGCAGACTAGTGAATTCAGGATTACAGTTGATGCCTTTTAATCAATAAAGCCTTTACAATTGTTTTAATTATCTTTGTACCATATGAACAATATTAGAAGAGGGAGAGTTAAATGAGGGAAAATATTATCTCTTAGCACTCATACTTGTAGCATCCCTACTCAAGAGAATACCTAGCTGTTGTCTTTAGTCTTCGGTTCTCTGAGTAATGGACTCAGGACCAAATGTTCTAATTTGGAAATGCCATCTAGCTCAAAGAGGGTTCCTTGTATAATTTTTCTTTTGGTCAGGCTTGCATTCCAAAAGCTCTACATTTCTCAGTGGTTTCAAATTAACTTTAGTATAATTTGCATTATTTAGAGCAGATTCCAGAATTGTGACCTCATAGTGATAAGAAAGGCTAATCCTATTTGAACTGTTAATGGTTCAGGGCCATTAAAGTTTCAGAACTCTTGACTTACTGGCTTTGCTGCAATTCATCAACTTTTTAAAGATGCACTGGCACAACCTGATTATTAACTACTTCAATATTTTCATTTTGAAGGGCTAACACAATTAATTATTGTAGGAACTAGCCAACATTCCTGCCTAAGAGTAAAGTGCTTATGGTTCATGCTGAAAAGACTCTTAAGTCCAGGTTCTAAAATTAGCTAAATGTAGCAGGGCATTGAGGTAGACAGAAACCTGTTCTCAGCAACTATTCAACAATCATGTAATTATTCCTCTCTCCTGAAGACTAACAACTGTCTAGCTTTTGAATTTTGTTCAGATATTCTGAGGTTATGATAGCTGGATTTTAGCCAGTAATTATTTTAATACGTTCTGTCAAACAAGATATTAAAGCCACTGTTGGCTCAATTCTAGCCAGCAAAACAGTACATGAATATAATCTCTTTTAATATAATTTGAATTAGGTATTTTGAAAATGTCTTTAACGTAATACTGCCCGTTCATAACAGATTCAAAATACAGAACTCCATCCCATTAAAAGCTTTCAGCAAAGAAGTCACCCATAATTTGCTTTCATCCACAATATTTTATTACTTTTAGTCCTATCAGTAACATGCTTCAACATTTCCCTTTTATTCTATATTTATTCTAATATGTTCCAAAAATAATGGTCAGTATCTTCATTGGACACTTCTTTTATGCAGATTTTGTCAGCTACTATATGTAAAGAGAAAGCATTTGTAGCTGTGATGCTTCAAACCTAGGCTACCATTTAACTATCTCATAATCTCAGCAGAGCTTACACTAACACAAACTGAGGCTTGCTTCTCTCTCAGGGGTGTTAACTAGTTGGTTTTGTCTGGTTTGTGAGACCCATTTCTTAAATGCAAAATGCCTGTAATGGTACGTGGGAATGACCTTGGGAGACAGGGAGAAAAGACACAGCCAAGGAAATGGTTAGATAAAAGGCGATTTAGCCTGTAGCAGGAATGTGGGTGGGGCAAGTGGCTCAGAAGGGACCCTCCCTAGTTTCTTGAGCTGTAAAGGGGATGGGGAAGAAATATACTTTCAGACTTGCAAGATTCTGTTAATGTAATTTTGCAATAAAATAGAATTAGCTCATTTGGCTGTGCTTCCTGTCTGGTCTACTTCTCAAGGCTGATGTAATGGTATGTGGGAAAGACCTTGGGAGACTGGGCAAAGAGACACTGCCAAGGGAATGGTCAGATAAGAGACAGCATAACTCGTAGCTGGCTAGTGGGTGGGGCAAGAGGCTCAAAAGAGACCCTCCCTAGTTTCTCAGGCTGTAAAAACGTGTGTGGGGGGAAGAAATGTAGTTTCAGACTTGTAAGATTCTGTCAATGTCGCTTTACAATAAAGTAGAATTAGCTTATCTGGTCATGTTCCCTATCTGGTTTGCCCCACAAGGTTGGCAGCTGACAATGCCCCACCTTCCTCCTCCTTTTTCTCCTGCTTTCTCCTTGTCCCTTGCTTTGGCCATGTTCTCCAGCATTTTGCAATTCCATGCAGTGATGTCAAAGTTGCAAAGAGGTTGGGTTAGACTTAGGAATAGACATCTCCAGGTGACGGCATTTTGATGAGAATGATGCTGTTTTGCCATTCTGTAGTAGTGGAAACATTGGGGACCTTTTAGTCAAGTTTTGGCACAGGCATGTTTATTGGAGGAAACAAAAACAACCTGGATACTGTATTAATCCAGAAGGACTTTATAAGCTCTGTAGTTCAAACTGACCTTGACTGGATTTGGATGCCATAAATAAATAACAAAATTTGTAGTATTTTGCAAAAGTTGTAATTGAAGTAAGTAGTGAACCCCTAGATAACTTATACTTCAGTTTTTTCATTTTACAATGGGAAAAATATTGACTTAACTAACAAGATATGCTTTGGTCTAGTGGTTAAGGTGCTGGGCTAGAAACCAGGAGACTGAGAGTTCTAGTCCTGCCTGAGGCCTGAAAAGCAGCTGGGTGACCTTGGGCCAGTCACTCTCTCTCAGCCCAACTCACCTCACAGGCTTGCTGTTGTGGGGGAAATAGGAGGAGGAAGGAGTATTAGGTATGTTCACCGCCTTGAGTTATTGATAAAAATAATAAAGGCGGGATAAAAAAAAGATCAAATAAATAAATAATTATTGATAATATTTGCTTTTTTCCTCTCAGAATCAAGAAATTTCTCTCAAACTGGTTTCTTATTTTTCCAAGCTAGTATCTTATTTTTAACTGATTGTTTATACTGACTTTTAGAGTTTCCATTCAAATTGTGGTGCAGTCTGTTCAGGTATGAATAGTTTGCTGCTATTGTCTCTTCTGGCTTGTGAGGAAGGGGTTTGGTTATGCTTGTAACATACCGGTCAAATGTGTCAAAAGTGGTCCATGCTGTCTGTATTGTTAGCAGGGAATACAGCATGTGTCATGGGCATGAAACCACCTCTGTTACAGTAAACACTCTTATGTGAAAGCTTTGATTGACCAAAGCCATTATGGGTCATGTTTTGGTGTCTATGTCTGTGAAACTAAGAAAAAGGAAAATGAAGTAATAGTGCCAAGCCCCAAGCAGCTGCTTACATCCAAGAAAGGTGGATTCTCACCAAATTTCATTAATCAGATTTATTGATAGGGAAAAACTGGTATAGTTACATAAATGTTGGCATCTGGGTATCTTTACTTTAATGCCCAATTTATTTTTTAAGTTAATTGGGATGGGGAATACTTTTTTTATTTTTTTAATCCCATCTTTATTATTTTTATAAATAACTCAAGACGGGGAACATACAGTACCTAATACTCCTTCTTCCTCCTATTTTCCCCACAACAACCCTGTGAGGTGGGTTGGGCAGAGAGAGTGACAAGCCCAAAGTCACCCAGTTGGCTTTCATGCCTGAGGCAGGACTAGAACTTGTGATCTTCTGGTTTCTAGCCTGGTGCCTTAACCACTAGACCAAACTGGCTCTAGTTTAATCCTCTTACTAATTACCTGTTGATACAGAGGAGAGCTGGCTCCCCAGGAATGTGCATGTAATGACTGGAACACTCAAGCTTTCACTCAATTCTGACTCATAAGCTATTGCTTATAAATCTATTTAATGAAGCAAAGCGTTCAGTACAGAAAAAAAGTTGCGAATGGCATTTCCTGCGCGTTTCTACATTTTAAAATCACAGAGACTTCAAATTCCCCCCCACTGCCCCCTTAGGTATGTGCCCCCTCCTTCTCTTGCCAGCAGATGGCTGGGACAGTGTCTCTCCTGATGATCTTGGGGCAAGGAGCATCTAGCACAAACAAGATGATTCACACTCCAACCCGGCTCCCCCTCCCTGTTGGCGACTCGCAGTTTGACACAGTTTGCTAGAAAATGGATGCGAGTTCGATAAGATGTTCTGGGAACATCTGATCGGGGAGTGTGACAGTGCAGATGGTCTAAACCTGTAACATTTTGTAAACTGCCCCCTCTTTCTAGGGCTGTGAGAAGTCCATTACAAATAGATGTGAATGAAGGTGTTCTGATTTTGTGGAGTGAAACTGATGCATACGTGCAGGAAAGTGAAGCTTTCCATTCAAGCTAAACTCAGAAGATCCAAACTCAGATGTGGCAAGTCCAACACTAGAAGATGCAGCCATGTGGTTGTCCCTCCCAGCTTCTCCGGCGAACTTTTCCTCCACAGAGAAAACATTTGGGCTCTGAGAAGATAGCGTAAGCTTCCAAAGACAGCGTTCTGAAGGAAGCCACATGGAGGAAACGTTTGCCAGAGAATCTGGGTCTGAAAAGGACTTGGCAAAGGCAGCCAGGCACTTCTGCTTTGCCCGCTGCGGCTGTGAGAAAAAGGAGAAAGGTAGGTGCAGGAAACTGGGAGAGGAGGCAGCTGGGTAAAGGAATGCAGGCTGGGGAGGCTGGAGCTTGCTGTGGTGGCCTTGTGCTGCATGGCTGGGACCGGACAGGTGGCCTCACGCCACGTGGCTGGGCTTGCTGCCCTGCAAGGCAGGGTGCAGGGCTTCCAAAAGGGCAGAGATGGGGAGGAGATAGGTGGGTGGGGGGATTTGAAGCACCCCCACAATTGTAAATGCATGTGGGCTGCCAAGCGCCCAAATTTTGATCATGTGACTGCAGGGGTGCTGCAACAGTCGTAATTTCAAGCACAGGTCATAAGGCCATTTTTCAGCACTGTTGTAATTTCAAACAGTTGCTAAATGAATGGTCATTAAGTGAAGACTACCTGTACTTTCCTCCTGTTTCAGGGTCAGGAAGAGAGCACATAGTAAAGGCTGAGAGGAAGAGTCCAATCGGAGTTTGGGTTGGGTGGAATTCCTTTGGGTGGAATTAGATCTGCTATTACTTGGATTTCATTGTATTTTATATTTATATTTATTGATCATTGATATTATTTATGATTTTATTGAATTTTAAACTGCTTTATTGTGAACCGCCCAGGGTCCCCCTGCGTGGGCGGTGATAAAAATAAGATAAATAAATAAAATGTTTTGACCAAATGTTATAAATGATTGCATGGGAGATGACATAATTGAATAGTTTTGCAGTTCTTTGAGGAATATTGTTAATATGAACGTATTGACCTATGCCTAATAAGCACCAGACAATACATGGATTCTCAAAAGAGAAAATCTGGCTCAGATCCTAACTGCTTTAAAAACAGATATGGCAGATATTAGGATTGTTATTACTTAAGTAATGAAAATCGGTCAAAGATAATAAAGGTAAAAGGCATAGAAATCCTACCTGGAAGAAGACATAAAGAACAGAGGGTTCTTGATATGGTTGGAATCCTTAAAAAGAAAAGAAAAGAAAAAAGGATTCTGAAGCAAACACTACCATTGTGGTTTACAGATGGGATGGAAAGATGAAGTAATGAGGATTAGGGATTAGTCGTCTTGTCTTCAGAATAATCTAGCCTAAAAAGAAAGATAAATATGTTTGTCTCTTATTTTTCAAGTTTTGTTCCAAGTTTCCTTTCTTCAGAGCTTCACAAATTAGAACTCATTTTTTTCTTAACACACTCTACATTCTCTCTACAATACTTAGAAGATACCGAGTTTAGCAATCTGTTAAATCTGTTAGCATCAATTAACAGTGTTTTCACACATATGGTATATAGTGGCAATCTGTAAAGATAAGGCACTAAAGTGCTATTTAATTAACAAGTATTAATTAGCCCATTAGAATTTACAAAGTGACAGTGTTTGAAATACCAGGGTTGTAAAGATTGTATGGTCATTCTTAAAAAGCAATAACTTTTATCTATCTATCTATCAAATTTATCACCGCCCATCTTCATTTGATTGCTATAGCCGCCCATCTCAGCAAGTGACTCTGGGCGGCTTACAACAATAAAACTATAAAACAGTTAAAACAATTAAAATATAAAATAAATACAAAATAAATATACATGGCTGCCAAGTAAGCAATGTATGGATGTTAATATAGCCAAGAGGCAGGACCATCCACATGCTCGAGGCCCCAGGCCTGGACACAAAGCCAGGTCTTCACGGCCTTACGAAAGTCCAACAGGGTTGCGGACATCCTAATTTCTGGAGGGAGAATGTTCCAGAGGGCAGACGCTACGGAAGAGAAAGCATGTCTTCTAGTTCCCACCAACCGACACTCCCTGGCTGACAGGACTCGTAACATACCCAACCTGCTAGATCAAATTGGATGGGTAGAAACAACTGGAAGAAGACGGTCTCTTAGGTAACCCGGTCCCAAGCCATGAAGGGCTTTAAAGGTGACAACCAGCACCTTGAATTGCACCCGGAAGCACACCGGCAACCAATGCAGCTCACATAACAACGGTGTTACATGTGTCAAGTATCCAACATCCAACATTTACTATCCGTGCGGCTGCATTCTGCACCAGTTGAAGCTTCCAAATGCTCTTCAAGGGTAGCCCCATGTAGAGTGCATTACAGTAGTCCAGACGGGAGGTTACGAGAGCATGAGTGACTGTGAGCAAAGCCTCCCGGTCTAGGAATGGGCGCAGCTGGTGCACAACCCAGCTGGCGCACAACTTTTATGATTATGAGTAGGAGGAAATTTCTTATTTTCCAGATATCTCTAGTATTTCGAATATTGCTTCATGCCATACCTATTCTTATATTGATAAATTATTTTAAAAACGATGTGAAACCTGTGGAGGGAATTCTTTATTAGTAGTTTTAATTGGTTTTCAATTCCATGTGACGATTAGTCCCCTCCCCCCTGCATATTCTAATGCTTTCTAATTTCAGACATACTGCAAAGTCAGTGGCTACGTTTTTTCATGGGTACAGTGCTGGCAGTTGTTATTCTGGTGAAGAGAACAAGACTGGCTGAAAAATAGCATGTCCCAAAATTGTGTGTGATAGACACAACAGGGTGGAAGATGTCACATATTTGGGGAGGCTACTCTACTCTCCATTATACTATTGTTTATAAATGTTTTAAAAAGAAAGAAACACCCCTAAAAATAATATAAGTAAATATTTAATTTCTGACTTTCCCCTTCTTTGTACTCCAACCAGTCTGCGTCCTTTGGTGTGTGTTTTTTGATAGATAGTAGATAATGCTATATATATCTTTCCAATATTTTGGGGTTTTTTTGCATGTCTACCACATATGGTAGATTTGTTTTGTGTTGCTCTTTATTAGATAGCTTAATTCCTGAAATTTTTATTTTCTTGTTATCTTTGCCAGTGTTTCTTATACCAATAGAAATAAAGAACAGAGGGGACTTATCTTGTCCCCTTCATTATTATATATTTTTGTAACAAAAGGTCCACTTATTATTATCTTGTTCTTTATAAATACTCTGTGTTCATGTAAGAAAGTTCATGCCATAATTTATCTTTTCCAAAGCTGTAAATAAGAAGAGCTGTTGAAAATAATCAAAAGCTTTCTCTGCATCTAGGTAATCCATGGCCACTTTCTTTCTTTTCTGGAGTTGTGGTCGCTAAGTGAGGACTACCTGTTAATTGAATCATTGTGAAATTCTGACCCTTACAAGGAAGGATGTGTCAGAAATATTATCCTCCTCTTTCCTGATAAGTCCTGGAAAAACTTTTACCACTTCATAGTGCTGATCAGATAAACTGACAAAATATTTGGACACTATCAAACTGGTAGCTACTTCATCATTCCAAGTTCATTGGTATTTCATCTGTAGTGTGGGTAGCAAACTCTTCACAGTGATAGGATTGATCTTTTTGTTTTGACTGTTCCCTACCTGGAGAGTTCTGCTAGCCAGTTCTTTGGAGGTAGAATAACATTGAATTAGAAAGCTTTTTAAGGTTCCTGTATGTGTGTGCATGTGCGTGCCCACACACATTCATGTGTACCATTTTCTTTGTTCTATTATTCTATTCCATTGTCACAATCTATAAAAGGCGACATGTGAAAAAAACTCAGGAAAAGAAGATACGATTTTAGTTATATAAGATGCTTCTGGAATAAACTGAGTAGCTATTGTGAATTTAGATTTCACTGCAGGTGCTTTGAGGAATAAATTCAAAGAATAGTGCTAATGACCTTTGTTGTATAGTAGTTGTATATTCCCATTGGCAGCCTTGTAAATTAAATACAAAATGATTGTAACTCACAGTAGGCTTTCATTTATTTTATTGGGGGAGGAGTGTCTTCTACCATCACAGAGTTTAGACTATAGCAAGAAGTAATAGAAAATGTGGGATATAAAATTGTTATTCCTGGGATGTAATGAGAATAGCACAAAATAGTGTTTTCCTCCTCTCTCTACATCTAGCTATAATTTTGTTGCTTTTTGTTTGTTATCAGCTGAATTCATGTGCTTCATCAAAGCTGTTAGAGATCAAGGGACTGATATAAACCGTCCTTTTCTTCTGGTTCTCAAATTAAATAAAAATATTCATTACATTTAAAAATTTGTTTCTAAAAGTTTATACTTACAAACTTTTTTTTAGTACACATATAATATCAAAGACACCCAAAATTACTCGTTTGGTACTAATTTGTTAGCATTGACCTTTCTATCAAATACCGAAGTAGGAAAAAAAAGCAGAAATAATTTAAATTCTACAAAAAAGAAAGAAAATAAATCGAAGAGTTGAAAGGGCATCATTAGCTAGCTAGCCAATGCTATGGTTCACTGCTCAAAGTCCAGAACTAGATGGATTTTTAGCTTCTTCTCAAAGAACTTCAGCAAGGGAGAGTCCATCCCCAATCTAGAGAATTGGCTGCATTAGCAAATTGCTCTTGGCACTTCTTTCAAATGTTTAAAATGAAATATGTTGTAATAACTTGAGATATTCCTATAGATGCTATTGCTGTTATTTCTCCCATCATCGATGTCCCATCCTCCCTCCCTCCTACCTGCTTCTCTCTCTCTCTCTCCACACAGAGACAGTGTGTGTGAGAGAAAATCTTCATTCTTTCCTCTTCAGATTTGTATTGTTCTCTATGGATTATATTAATTGCCTCCCAATAAGTTTGTTCCATTTTTTTACATTCTTTTTAAAAATGTAACACTCAGATCTGGACACAGTTATCCAGATGACATTGAATTAGCATATACAAGATAAATTTATTACTTTTTCTAACTGTTAATGTACCCTTAAAGTCACTTTTTTTACTTGCATTACTGTACTTCAGCTTGTAACTAATTTCAGCACTGAGATCCTACAGATGTGAATGTTCCTTAGTATAAACTAAGTATTTTATTGCTTTGCCTCAATGGAGAAATTTGCATCTGACCCTCTTCTCTCTTGAAATTAATTTTGATAGTACTGGACTAGTTTTACATTCTTGTCAGTCATTTTGAGAGGTTTGCTGCCTCTCCTGGTTTTGCATTCTGTGCAAATTTCCAAATAGTGCTAGGTGAAGCCAGTGGCCCATATAGTCCAGCATTCTGTGTCTTACAATAGCCAAACTGATGTCGTCAAGAAACCTTCAGCATGGCCAAGAGTGTGCTAGCCTTCTTTCTCTGTGGCTTTCCAGTAAAAATAAAGGTAAAAGTACTAATTTTTATGAGACTTCAGTCACCCATATTTAGGTTCAGGGGATAATTAAAAAAAAATTGTTACGGCTATTTTTGTCCAGGTTGTTATGCTGTATGGCTATGTTTTTAATTGTTTTTAATTGTATATTAGATGATGTAAGCCACATAAAGTCTTTTGGAGTAGGACAGCTATAACAAATCTAATAAATAATAAAAATGTCCACACCATGCCTGATTTTATGTATCTCTACCGTATCTTGCTTTATCTAGACATTGCCATCTTGTCTTGAAGGGAAGCTACTCGGGCATTCTAAACATTTTGATTGCTTTTTTGGGGGGGCACCCCTTCCACCTATTAAGTAGAAAAGTCTCTTTCAAGTTGAGTTTTCATGGATACATCTATGCAGTATGCAGTTTTCCTGACAACAGTTCCAAAGTGGTTTGCTGTCACCCTCTTCAAGATGTTTTCAAATTCCCAATATGGACTATGGCTTTAGGATTTTCTGGTCCTCTCCCATCCAAGTACTAACCTGGTCCAATCCCACTTAGGATCCAAGCTCAGCTGGTAATGTTTTTTTTTCTGTTGTGAAAAGCATTGTTTGTATTATTTATTTTAGTTTTAAAAAATCTCCATACTTCCTTTAAGAACTATATATTGAAATGCATTTTAGCAGACTTCATTACTTTTGCTCTGCTGGTTCTAACAAGCTCTAGCCCCAACCAATCTTGGCTGTAGGGCAGTCTCCAGCAGGGTTGACTTTATCCCAATAATGAGCTATTACATCACCATACTTCAGCAAATAGCATTTCATTCTCCTATACAGGGTTAAAATGTTTGTGTGGAAGCTACCCAAATTTTCTATTTGAGATTTCTGTCTGCATTTGAAAATTTGAGTTATTTTTAGTTAGTCAATTTCTATTTTTTAAAACAAAGTACAAGTCTGTATTCAATGGATTTCATTGTTTTTAGTATGTGTAAAGATTCTTACATGAATTCCCCTGTGAAGGGTGAAGGAGTAGAATAGTATCTTCTAAGCTGGACATGAGCTGCCATGTCCTACATCCTACAATGCCATTCATTCAGTGCCATTCAACTAAATCATATTCTTACATGAACGGCACTGAATTAAATGAAACAGGATTGTACAAATCATGTCAGCAGGAGTGCAAAGGATTAAGGAAACCATATTCAACCTTGATTGCTAACCACTGCATTGCAGCTTGAATCTTATGTATTTTAAGTCACTTTCTATTTCTTATTCTATATGCATAAGGATAAATCAAGGTTGGCAGTTCTGGGAATTGAAGAGAGATGATGAGTGTCAGGAGTACGATATAGTTAGCATGTCCTTCCTTCCCCAGCTGAGAGGGAAAAATTCTCTTTCTATGTGCAGTAAACAGGCATTAATGTTCTTGCACCGTTTAGATATAATTGCACTCGGAGGAGTGCTGAAACTGTCAGACACCTCTTCAAAAACCAAATATGTCATTTAGGATAGACAATGTCTCTCCATTCAAAGTCTCCTGGGAAATAACTTTAGCAGATAGGAGAGTTAAAATCTGAATGGATTTAAAAGCCAGCGATAATTAATCCATAATAACAATAAGAGTAATACCTAGCAGTGGATGAAACTGTCATTGTCATTATCTGTCAATTCTTAATTTTTTAAAGATACATTTGTTTATCTTTTCTTAAATGGAACAATCTAAATTAAGTGTGTGGTGCATTTTTTCATGCATTTTTCCTAATACAAGAATTTTGTATATTTTGCTTAATTACACATTTTACAAGCAATTTCACATTTTTATCTTTTTTAAAAATTACATTTTTGGGGATGTGCATTTTACATATATATTAACATTTTGGAGTACATTTTTAACTGGAGTGGCACATCTAAAATTCAGAGTGGTGCCAATATCAAAGATAACTGCAGACTGGATTCTGTCTTGATTTCTGCAGATTAAATATCTTCATATTAAAAATGAAACTGAACAATGCATCCAGAGTCCTGTCCTTCTGGAATTTGGTAAGTACAAATTATTGTGCATTATGCCCATCATAATAAATGTTAGAACTATCTTGCTAGAATTTATTTTGTAAAAGGTGGTTTGTTTATTTTTTTAAAAATGCAATCCACTGATAGCTTATCTAGTTTATTTTGGTAGGGGAGGATGGAAGAATATGATCACCAATGTCTAATACTACCCCCTTTCATCTCAGTACATTATCCAAAATAAATTGTACCTGTTTTAAGAATTCTCCTTTGCACCTCCTATCTTTATATAACTGTTTTCAGGAAATCAAGAAAATTTTAGCAACATATTAAGTTGCTTTGTTAGTGTCCTGTATCCTGATCAATACAATTTAGCTGAACAGCAAGGCCATAACTCAGCTGTATACAGTACATGTATAGCACCTGGGGCCGTTTGTGTGTATGACTTACAGAAAATCAGCAAAGACTAGTAAGTATGGGGGGAAGGCAACATGGGGAAAATCCAACCTCTTACTAACATTTCTTCACTGCTTTTAGCAATTTTCTGTTGACTATATACATCTAACAGGATACATACATACATACATACATACATAACACAGAATCACACATGCAGTACCCTATTGTATATAAGAATTGTGGGTATAGCAACGTTGTTCACTGATAATTTGCAGTATTGATAAATGTCTGCATTTTGAAAGTATGATGAACTCATTTCTATTATTATTGTTAAGCAGGTTTCTGTATTAAATTGTTTAACATAAATGTGGAACTCTTACTATTGTTTAGTTGGTATTTCTTCTAATGTTACTTGTCAGAGGAATAATTATAGTAGTTCTAAATTGCCAGATTTTCAGGGATTATGGAGGAAAAGCTCTATCCATGTTCTAATTCTTTAAACATACATACCTTTTTGCAATCTGTTTCTGAATGTTTGATGATTCCTTTCCTGCAAGCCATTTTCATTACTAAGTAAATATAGCTTAGAAGGTCATTCCAATATAAATGTTAGAAGAAAATTGAAATATGTGATCATATTAATGATTTATAGATCTCCATTGGACTTAAATCAAAGTATCCATAACTCAAAGTATCCTTAAACTGTATAAACAGAAGAAGAAAAGGATAATTAAAAATAGCGTCAGATATGGATTGCATACATTTTCTTAATCAAATGTTGTTCTGGTTTCTTTCATATTCTTTATTTCTTCTTCTGGCCCTCACTCAATGTGACCATTAAAATATTTTCAGATATTACAGTTTAAATATATTCATATTCTTTTTTTTTAATAACTTTATTGATTAGTCAAATGACCATATCAGAAAGTTGGGCATCAGCCACTATAAGATATAAAATATAAAATATGATACCATAAAACAGCTAAAATACAGTAAAGTTAGCTAAAATATACTATGATGAGATAAAATACGATAAAATACAGCAGGGTAAAATAGAGATCTTCAGCAAAGGATCGTTACCTTGTCATGGTGCTCGAGCTTGAGCACCTCAATGACGCCATGAGCTAAACCGTGAAGGGCCACCCAAGACGGGAAGGTCATGACAGAGACCTTAGACTATATGCGATCCCTGGGGAAGGTAATGGCAACCCACCCCAGTATTCTTGCCGTGAAAACTAAATGGATCAGTACAATCAGAGATATGTCGGTATACCATTGGAAGATGAGACTCCCAGGTCGGAAGATGGTCAAAATGCTACTGGGGAGGAACAGAGGATGGGTTCAACTAGCCCCAGACGTGATGATGCAGCTAGCTCAAAGCCGAAAGGACGGCTAGCGGCCAACGATGCTAGTGGTGAATGGCGAATCTGATGTTCTAAGGATCAACACACTATTGGAACCTGGAATGTAAGATCTATGAACCAGGGCAAATTGGATGTGGTTATTGGTGAGATGTCAAGATTAAAGATAGACATTTTGGGTGTCAGTGAACTGAAATGGACTGGAATGGGCCACTTCACATCAGATGACCACCAGATCTACTACTGTGGACAAGAGGACCACAGGAGAAATGGAGTAGCCTTAATAATTAATAGCAAAGTGGCTAAAGCGGTGCTTGGATACAATCCAAAAAACAATAGAATGCTCTCAATTTGAATTCAGGGCAAGCCATCTAGCATCACAGCGATCCAAATATACGCCCCAACCACAGATGCTGAAGAAGCTGAAGTAGATCAGTTCTATGAGGATCTGCAGCACCTACTGGACAATACGCCTGAAAGAGACGTTGTTTTCATCACAGGAGACTGGAATGCTAAGGTGGGCAGTCAGATGACACCTGGAATTACAGGTAAGCATGGCCTGGGAGAACAAAACGAAGCAGGACATAGGCTGATAGAATTTTGCCAAGACAATTCACTCTGCATAACAAACACTCTCTTCCAACAACCTAAGAGACGGCTTTATACGTGGACTTCACCAGATGGACAACACCGAAATCAGATTGACTACATCCTTTGCAGCCAAAGGTGGCGGACATCTATACAGTTGGTAAAAACAAGACCTGGAGCTGACTGTAGTTCCGATCACGAACTTCTTCTTGCACAATTTAGGATCAGACTAAAGAGCTTAGGGAAGACCCACAGATCAGCTAGATATGAGCTCACTAATATTCCTAAGGAATATGCAGTGGAGGTGAAGAATAGATTTAAGGGACTAGATTTAGTAGATAGGGTCCGGGAAGAACTATGGACAGAAGTTCGTAACATTGTTCAGGAGGCGGCAACAAAATACATCCCAAAGAAAGAGAAAACCAAGAAGGCAAAATGGCTGTCTGCTGACAGTAGAAGTAGCCCAGGAAAGAAGGAAAGCAAAAGGCAACAGTGATAGGGGGAGATATGCCCAATTAAATGCAAAATTCCAGAGGTTAGCCAGAAGAGATAAGGAATTATTTTTAAACAAGCAATGCGCAGAAGTGGAAGAAGACAATAGAATAGGAAGGACAAGAGACCTCTTCCAGAAAATTAGAAACACTGGAGGTAACTCCCAGGCAAAAATGGGTATGATCAAAAACAAAGATGGCAAGGACCTAACAGAAGAAGAAGAGATCAAGAAAAGGTGGCAAGAATATACGGAAGACCTGTAAAGGAAGGATAACAATATCGGAGATGGCTTTGACGGTGTGGTCAGTGAGCTAGAGCCAGACATCCTGAAGAGTGAGGTTGAATGGGCCTTAAGAAGCATTGCTAATAACAAGGCAGCAGGAGATGACGGCATCCCAGCTGAACTGTTCAAAATCTTGCAAGATGATGCTGTCAAGGTAATGCATGCTATATGCCAGCAAATTTGGAAAACACAAGAATGGCCATCAGATTGGAAAAAATCCACTTATATCCCCCTACCAAAAAAGGGAAGCACTAAAGAATGTTCAAACTATTGAACAGTGGCACTCATTTCACATGCCAGTAAGGCAGTGCTCAAGATCCTGCAAGGTAGACTTCAGCAATTCATGGAGCGAGAATTGCCAGATGTACAAGCTGGGTTTAGAAAAGGCAGAGGAACTAAGGAAAAAGCCAGGGAGTTTCAGAAAAACATCTAATCTGTATAACGACCAAGTAGCAATGGTAAGAACAGGCCACGGAACAACTGACTGGTTTAAGATTGGGAAAGGAGTACGGCAGGGTTGTATACTCTCACCCTATCTATTCAACTTGTATTCAGAACACATCATGCCATGTGCTGGGCTTGAGGAATACAAGGCTGGGGTTAAAATTGCTGGAAGAAACATTAACAATCTCAGATATGCAGATGATACCACTTTGATGGCTGAAAGCGAAGAGGAATTGAGGAGCCTTATGATGAAGGTGAAAGAAGAAAGTGCAAAAGCTGGCTTGCAGCTAAACCTCAAAAAAACCAAGGTTATGGCAACCAGCTTGATTGATAACTGGCAAATAGAGGGAGAAAATGTAGAAGCAGTGAAAGACTTTGTATTTCTAGGTGCAAAGATTACTGCAGATGCTGACTGCAGTCAGGAAATCAGAAGACGCTTAATCCTTGGGAGAAGAGCAATGACAAATCTCAATAAAATAGTTAAGAGCAGAGATATCACGCTGACAACAAAGGTCCGCATAGTTAAAGCATTGGTATTCCCCATAGTAACATATGGCTGCAAGAGCTGGACCATAAAGAAGGTTGAGATAAGGAAGATAGATGCTTTGGAACTGTGGTGTTGGAGGAAAATTCTGAGTGCCTTGGGCTGCAAGAAGATCAAACCAGTCCATACTCCAGGAAATAAAGCCAGACTGTTCACTTGCAGGAATGATATTCAAGGCAAAACTGAAATACTTTGGCCACATAATGAGAAGACAGGACACCCTGGAGAAGATGTTGATGCTAGGGAGAGTGGAAGGCAAAAGGAAGAGGGGTCGACCAAGGGCAAGATGGATGGATTATATTCTAGAGGTGATGGACTCGTCCCTGGGGGAGCTGGGTGTGTTGACAACTGACAGGCAGCTCTGGCGTGGGCTGGTCCATGAAGTCACGAAGAGTTGGAAGCGACTGAACGAATAAACAACAACAAAAATAGAGATAAAATTGTAAGATAGAAATGCAAGATATAATAAAACGAGCAATAAAATACAGAAACAATGTGAGTTTAAATGAATTCATCACCTTTACATGCCACCCCAATGTGTTCTATAAATTGCATTCTCAGTTGGACAGCCCTAACTATAAACTTAACAGTTCTATTGGCCACATAGGTATTTGTGCCCTGGAGGAAGTGACATAGTCTTTTTTTATGGTCCCAGTATGTGGTTCTGTCAATTAATGTCTGAAGGTACTGAACCCTTGCTGGGGCATATAGTTGGCAGTTAAATAGGACATGTGCAATGTCTTCTACTTTGGGTGCTCCACAAACACAGGTCCTCTCAAGGTAAGGCACTTGGTGGAATCATCCATATTTGACCATAGAATCTAGTTGCTCAAATCTTGCTCTAGTAAGAGCTATCCTATGGTATTGCGTCAGACCCATTGTCAGGTACTTTTCTATTTGAAAGGACAGTTTATTCTTGGCCAGACATTTCAACGACCTATTGTGTGCAAGTGACTCAATGTCTGTTTGGGCATTAACATCCAAGACGCTTTGTTTGAATATTGCCTTGGCCTGGTCTCTGGCTGAAAGTAAGTATTGTGATGAAAAGCTGAGGAATGTGATAGTTTGGAGTAGTTGATTGATCCATGTGGTGGGTTGAGGTGTGCCATCTGTTCTTCAAGGCACATTTTTTATAGTCTCTCATGTTCCATTGGGAGACCCGTACACCAGTAGTTAAAGACTTTGGTTACTAATAGATTGTAAGTGGAATGGGTGCCTGTTTCAGCTCTTACTGCTGCTGCAGGTGTATTCCTGTTGGTCCCCAAAATAGTTCTTAAAAAGCATGCTTGATTTTGTTCAAGTAAGGAGGCCTTTGATAGGCCCCACAATTCGGCACCATATGTTAGCACTGGTACAACTTTTGCCTTGTGGACCTTCAGAAGGGAGAGCAGAGAGCAAGGGTGGTTGTAACTAAGTAGTTTAATTGATGTTTTAGAACTTGCTGTGGCCTTTGCAGAACTTATTCAATTCCTGTGTTGTGACTTAACTGAACAGAATACCAAAATTACTATAAAGAGCTCCAGTTAACTTTTGTGTTTGTTTCTATTATGTACAAGGTTGAAAAGATGCCTTATCCAACCTAGTACTCTTCAACTGTGTTGGAACTATGACTCCTCAATTTTTGCCACCAGAGAATCACAGTGCCTACATGTCTGGGGGCCAGCAGATTGGAGAAGGAAGCTCTAGTCTTTCAAAGAATATCATTAGAGAGTATCTAAATGTGTATTTGTTGAAACTAGTTGGTGAGGAGAATATGCATTCTCTTTCCCGTATTGTAGAAATTAAGGCAGAAATAAAATACAGAATGATCTTGCTAAGTTAGAGAAGTGCTTGAAAGTAACAGAATGAAAGTTAATAGAGACCAATGCCAAGTTATTCACTTAAGAATTCACCTGCATAAATATAGAATGAGGAATATCTGTCTTGGCGATAGTACTGTTTCTAAAAACATGCTCAGAATAGCAGTAGATTACAAACGCAATGAGTCAGCATCATCATGTGGTTTCATAAAAGCAAATGCAGTTTCAGGCTGTATTGACAGAACTATAGTTTCCAAATCATAGGAAGCAATTATTCTTTATTTTTTCTTGATCAGATCCCACCTCAAGTACTATATTCAGTTCTGGGCAACAGATTTAGAAGGTTTCAGGTGAACCAAAACAGATACAGAAAAGGGCAATAACAATAATCAAGGACTAAAACATGAAACCTATGCAAAGAGATGAAAAGAACTGGAAATGTTTAACTTTGAGAAGATTGAATGACAACATAATATCACTTCAAGAAAGAATATTACACAGAAGAAGACTCATTATCTGTCTTGAGGACAAGGGATAAAAGAATAGATTGAAGGTAAAGAAGGCAGGTGCCATCTTGTTGGTGGTAGTGGGAAAAGAGTAGAGAAAACAATTTGACAGTGGAACTAATTAACCAGAGATGCGGTGGCTGGATACTGATCAGTTTGGATGCTTTAATTTAGATTCCTGCACAAGCAGGGGTTTGGATTCAGTAGGTCACTTCCAATTCTTTGATTCTATAATTAGTGCTGCTAATCATAAACATATTTGGGCAGTAACAAACTGATGCTTTGTTAGGATCAGGTTTTGCAACTAGAGTCAAGTCAGATAGGAATCAAGAATGTGCAAAGCTTGATTTTGAGCACTACACCATATCTTCATGTTTGCCTCACCAGCTCATATCATGTGAAATTGCTCTCTATCAGCTCTTTATGCAGGAATTGTGTCAGGGGACACATTGTTGTCATTGGGATTAATGATATGGCTCCATTTCCCTTTATTCACACTTCTCTTCATGTGGGTAATGCAAAAAATTGGGAATTTAATTTCTGAGCTTTTCAAATCTGGAATGTCTTTAATTTTCAACCTTCCCTAGAAACAGAAGTAATAGTTATAGAAAAATAATCTTGACTCCACAATCAGATCCAAGGCCCCACCCCAACCAGGGTAAACTAGTATTAACAAGAAGAACTCAGTTCAGCTCAGTTCAGCAATTAGGCAGAGCATTGTCTGTTTCTGTTTGTGCACAAAACATGCTAACCCATCAGTGAGCTGCAGCTTGGCTCCACTACCTTCCTGCATTTTGTTTTGCCTGTGGACAGCAGGAATTTAACTAAAGTAATTTGGGCATTTGTAGTTATCTCTGCATCCCTGCAGCCAGTAGAATTTCTATGCCTGTTCTCCTCAATCTTCTGAAATCCAAGAGGGAAGTGTGCAAATGTTATTGAAGCTTTTAAAAGAGGCTTTCTATATCTATCTATTTCTGTGTCTGCCCATTCATCCAAATATTATTTAAAGCCTATTTTAATACTAGGGTTTTATGAGCAACTATTATAAAGTTTACCTAGGTGGCTTGCTAGTGTTTTCATTCTGGGGTGATCATAAATGCTTTATATTTGGTAGGCACTCATCTTTTCAGTTTTTCTTAGTCAGTTCTGAACTGTGTAAATCTCTGCCAAAATACAGCCACATGAGTGAGTATAAACAGGCAGATTTGTCTTTTATTACAGCTAAATAGAAACAGCATTAATCTGCCATCTCAAGTGCTCACATACGTGCACTTTCACTCTCCAGTCCCTCTAAATTAGGGCTACCAGAAATTGCCCGCCAAAATCCAGGTGACGGCTGGCTGGCAACAAAGGGGGACAAAACAATCTAACTCTTTGCTGCCATTAAGGGATCATCTAGATTTTTGCAACCCTACTCCATTCCAAAAGGAAATAAAATAAATGGTTACCCCCCTTCATCCATATTTCCTAGATGTCTTTGGTCATTTGTAAATCAAATAATCTGAGCGGTTCCTTTAAAAGACATTGTGAACCTATCAAGCCATCATTCCTCTGCTGCATTTAAAAGCCTAGCAGTAATAGTAAAAGCATAGCATGCTAGCTATTTTGCATTAGAACAGTATAGTAGCTGTAATTATGGATGCATGCTTTGTGGTAGTTGGAGTGGGAGAGAGGCAAGAACAAAGAGGTCAGCATACTATAGGCTACCTGTGTATTGTGGGGGAAGGAGTAAAGAAAAATGAGCTTGGAGCAACAGACACCACCCCCAAAAAAGAAAACAAGGTGAGTCCCATCTCCCAATCCATGAAGTTACCACTTTAAAAGTAACACAGCAGCCTGGCAATTTGCAACTAGGTGGGCCCTTTCTGAAAAGAAGAGTGAAACAGACAGAATTATAGTCAATTAATACATCAATTGATCAGATTTATATCCTGCCACAATCATGAACAGACTTGGTAGCTTCCCCCCAAAATGGAAAATAACAATCATAAATAATAAAAAGACAATATATATAGACCCCCCCAGACAGTACTTGGCATTAACCGCCAAACCTGCTTTGGAAATAGCCAGTTTTTAGCTGTTTCCAGAAAGTGAGTAACACTGGAGCCAATTCCAGAGAGCCAGCCCCATTACAGAAAAACTTCATATCTGGCTTCGGCCCCTTGACTTCTAGGAAATGGGGGACAGCTCGCTGTTTCTCCCAGCAAGTTTGAAGTGGTTGTGTGCACTCCAGTGGAGAGATGCCAAGCCAGAAAAACCATTTATAGACTGAAAGCAGCACTTTATATTACACCTGGAAGCTGATGGGTAGCCCTTCATCTGAATGTTCATTCCAACTCCATTCATCTGGACTACTGTGCACCCAGGATGATTTGCAGGAATCTGCAGGCAATCAAAACTGAATAGGGTGGCTTACAAATACTTTCGGATATTAAATACATAATTGCTGTTTTCCTTTAAGGTCCTTTGAGCAGAAATGTGCTTTGGGTTTGTTTTGTATTTGAGTAGAACTCATTTTTCAAATGACATTGTTTCCAACATTGGGGAAGTGGTTGAATGATCCATGTATTACCGAGACCTGGCTGGGTGCGGAAGGGGGGGGTGCCCCTTTTGGAAATGTGCCCAGCTGGGTTTACGGTATGGCACCAGCCGAGATCCCAGGGCAGGGGAGGAGGGGTGGCTGTTGTCATCCGAGAGTCTCTTGTGGCCTTCAGGGGCCCTGCTCCACAAGTGGCTGGTTGTGAGACCCTGTTCTTCAAGTTGGGTTCCCGAGAACAGTTGGGAGTGTTGCTGCTGTACCAACCTCCCTGCTGCATGGCAACCTCCCTGCCTGAGCTGCTTGAGGCCGTCTCGGGGCTGGCGGTGGAGTTCCCCAGGCTTATGGTTCTGGGGGACTTCAACCTGCCGTCCCTGGGGCGTGCCTCAGAGGCAGCTCAGGAGTTCATGGCTACCATGGCAGCCATGGGCCTGTCCCAGATAATTTGGGACCGGACTTGAGACAGTGGTCACACCCCAGACTTGGTTTTCTTGTCAGAGCAGTGGCAATGTGATCTGAGGGGAGAGATAGATCTGTCCCCATTGTCATGGTCAGACCATACCCTGGTGACCCTGAGATTCTCTTATACCACCCCCCTCTGCAGGGAGGTAGGACCCATTCAATTGGTCCACCCCCGGCGACTGATGGACCTGGTAGGGTTTCAGAGGGAGCTGGGGGGTATACCTGGTGATCTGCTGCACGGTCCAGTGGAGGCCCTAGCTGCAGCCTGGAATAGGGAGGCGGCCGGGGCCTTAGACAGGATTGCGCCTGTGCGGCCTCTCTTGTCTCATCAAACCCGGCAGTCCCCGTGGTTTATGGAGGAGCTGAGGGTGCTGAAGAGGATTAAGAGACGCCTAGAGCGCCGCTGGAGGAAGATGAAGACTGCATTCGACCGAACACAGGTAAAAGCCACCATTAAGGCCTACCTTGTGGTGATAAAAGCGGCGAAACGTCAATATTTCTCTGTTCTTATTGCGTCTGCAGAATGCCGCCTAACGGCCCTGTTTAAGATCACTCGATCCCTTTTGGGGAAGGTGGGTTCAGCGACCCACCTACAGGGCCGTGCAGAGGAATTTGCTGAGCATCTGCAGGACAAAATCACTCGGATCTGCTCCAAGTTGGACTCCAGGCATGAGGCGTGGTCTGGAGAGATACCAGGGGAACAGGCTTACCCAGTTATCTGGGAGCAGTTTGATCCTGTTGGACCTGAGAAAGTGGACAGGATCCTATGGACAGTAAATGCCACCACATGCCATCTAGACCCGTGCCCCTCCTGGCTAGTAAAAGCAGGCCAGGAGGTGACATGTGGTTGGGTCCATGTGATGGTTAATACATCCTTGGGAGAGGGGGTGTTTCCAGCGGCCTTTAAAGAGGCGTTGGTATACCCCCTCCTCAAGAAGCCATCGCTGGACCCTACTGTTCTGGACAATTTTCGTCCAGTCTCCCACCTCCCCTTTTTGGGGAAGGTGGTTGAGAAAGTGGTGGCTTTGCAGCTCCAGAGGGTCCTGGAGGAAACGGATTATATAGACCCCTTTCAGTCAGATTTCAGGCCTGGTTATGGGATGGAAACGGCATTGGCTGCACTTATGGATGATCTCTGGCGGGAGCAGGATGGAGGCAGTGCATCCATCCTCACTCTCCTTCTCAGCGGCCTTTGATACCATCGACCATAATATCCTTTTCGGGTGGCTCAGGGAGTTGGGGGTGGGTGGTGTAGTCTTACGCTGGTTCACCTCCTTCCTCCAGGGCCGATCCCAGTCGGTGTTGATAAGGGAGGAGAGATCGGCCTCGCGGCCCCTTCTTTGTGGGGTGCCACAGGGATCAGTACTCTCCCCTCTCCTTTTTAACATCTACATGAAACCGCTGGGTGAGATCATCCGTCACCATGGGATGAGGAATCATCAGTATGCTGATGATACTCAATTGTATATCTCCATCCCGGGTGAAGTAAGTGATGCCGTGACCACCCTCTCCGAGTGTCTGGGGCTGTGGGGGCCTGGATGGGGAACAACAGGCTTCAACTGAACCCTGGTAAGACCGAGTGGCTGTGGGTTAATGGTTCTTCTGTATCTGGGACGTTAACATCTCTGGTTCTGGATGGGGTTGCACTGCCCCAGACAGACTCAGTGTGTAACTTGTGGGTCCTCCTGGACTCATGGCTCCTGCTCAAAGAGCAGGTGGCAGCCGTGGCCAGGAGAGCCTTTGTGCAGCTATGTGCTGTGCACCAGTTACACCCCTTCCTGGACCAGGAGGCCCTTCGAACAGTCACTCATGCCCTTGTTATCTCTCATATAGACTATTGCAATGCGCTCTACATGGGGCTACCCTTGAAAAGTATCCAGAAACTTCAGCTGGTCCAGAATGCAGCTGCATGAGCTGTTTTTGGTGCCCCCAGAAGGGCACATGTAACACCACTGCTGTGCGAGCTGCATTGGGTACCAGTTTGCTTCTGGGTCCAATTCAAGGTGTTGGTTATCACCTTTAAAGCCCTACATGGCATGGGGCCAAGTTACCTGAGGGACCGCCTCTTCCCCATTACATCAACCCATCCCACCCGATCGTGCAGAGAGGGCATGCTACGGACCCCGTCTGTAAAAGAATTTCATCTGGCAGGTCCAGGAAGCGGGCCTTCTCTGCAGTAGCACCCGCCCTGTGGAACATGCTGCCCCCAGAGGTGAGATTGGCCCCATTGCTCCTGGCCTTTCGGCGGAGTCTGAAGACCTGGTTCTGCCGCCTCACTTGGGGTGGAGAGGGGAATAGAGCTACATGGGGAGGGTTGTTATAGACCATTCCTCCCACACTTGGACTGTTTTAGATGTTTCATCGCTTGGATTTTTTATTCTTTATTTCTATTTATAGTATTTTTACTGTATTTTACTTTTTGTATTATTGTGATGGTTTTAATCCCTTGTTGTAAACCGCCCAGAGGCCTCCGACGGGAGGAGATGGGCAGGGATAAATTAGATAAAATAAATAAATAAAATAAAATGATGATCACAGCTTCTCCAGGTTTCTTTCTCATGTTGGGAAGAGCATGGATTTCTCAGAAAAGCAAAGATTTTGCCTGGGATGTGGTTAAGAGATTAATGAATGCCAAAAACTTCTCTTCTTGGCTATAGGGAGCTATCAGAATCACCCATGAAACACATTAAGTTGAAGGTGAGCTAAAAGTTACAATAATACTGGATTCATCAGTCTGGTTTTATCCATTACACAGCAATCACTGTTGGAAGCAATTGCAGGAACATTCTCAGCACAGGTCCTTGTTCTTGTTGTTACAGAGAAATTGTAAGAACTATAATGTCTTTTGTTTGGTTGAACAGAAGCAGAGAACAGGTCAACAGGGACAGCAACTGAAAGCATCAAAGCCCAGGTAGCAGGACTTTTAAACACAGAAAAATAGGCAGGCTTAAAGGCAAAGGCAAAGCAAAGCAAGCCCTGAATTAAGGCTGACATTGTGCTCTTAAATCCATGTATTGCTTCTGTGTTTGATAAACATTAACCAGAAGAGAAAGTGAGAGAGAATTCAGCCCTGAGCTGTGTCTGTGGTATGTGGGATTAAGAGTTACCGTCTTAATGCTATTAATACTTTGTTTTGATATGCTAATCTTCCCTATTTTATCCTGCCTTCTTAAAAATTGAACAGTGAAATGTATTACAGCTGACACTTGGCATGTAGTGATTTGAAAATCCGCTGTCTGCCCCTTGATGTCTTCATCTGACAATATCTATATGTTGCTTGGTTTCCATAGCAACCAAGCACTCTGGTAATTGCAACCCTGAAAAGATAATTATTTAACTCAAAACACTGTGTACATTTAACCTGTCTGAAGTTTCAACAATCCATCGTTTAATGACAAGTGTTTTGAAAGGTTTAATTTGGGTTGGTTCTTTAGTGCCATATTTTAATGGTGGTTAACTTGCATGTTTGACTAAATTGTACGAATAGCTTTTTTACTCCAGTGGTTTCAGGTTTCTTAAGCTATTGATTTTATGTATCTTTGTATGTGTGTGTATGAATGATATATCACTCCCATTCACCAAGAGTGAATAAGCTAGTCACCTTTTATAAATAGACTCTTCTACAAATAAAGAAATCTGTTAAAAATTATTTTGTTCTGTAATCCCTCTTTTTTTTTCCTTACCTCCACATGTCTTATTTGATTGGTATGAGTGCAGTGTTGAAGTATTGGTAAATAATTTTGGCCAGGAGATTTTATTATGGTAAGAACCAAGAGCCAGTTTAGTGGAGTGGTTAAGGCCTCAGGCTAGAAACTGGGAGACTGTGAGTTCTAGTCCTGCCCTAGGCACAAAGCCAACTGGGTGACCTTGGGCCAGTCACTCTGTCTGAGCCCTAGAAAGCAGGGAATGGCAAACCACTTCTGAAAAACCTTGCCAAGAAAACTGCAGGGACTTGTCCAGGCAGTCACCACAAGTCAACACTTACTTGAAGGCACAAAAAAGAACCAAGCGCAAAACTCCAAATGACTTTGTGTGGATCTTGAAAATCATAGAAGGGATAATAAAGCCATAAGAAATCTCATAAGCCCTGGCGACAGGGCTTGTCCCCAGCACCACTCTCTAAATACAGATTGGAAAGAGTCCAAGAAAGTCTAATGCATTGTTGCCATCACATATTTTAAGATCTTACTTAAAAAAGAAAGATTGGCCAATAATGGTGAACATGACATAGCATATAATAATTATCTAGCATATAGTAAAAACTTATTTTAGTAAAAACTTACTTTATTATGGTAAAAACTTATTTTATATTGGGATTTAATGAAAGCTGTTGGCAACAATTAATACCAGAAAGACTGGAATAAACTTTGTTTCAGAGAAGCATTTATTACTTCTACCAACAAATTAGTTAGGCCTCCTCTGAAAATGTTTATCAGCCATGATTAACAGTTTTCAAGGAACAAGCAATTAGCCTTTCTCCACCAAGCAGTTTGGCTAACAAAATGCAACCATGTTCTAGATGACACTATGCTGACCCAGTGAAGCCAGAGAAGAAGAACTTGTCCACATTACTATCAGAGAGTATCAGAGAGTAGTAATCCATTAAATGGATTTTAATTCCTGTTCAACCAGTTTTATCCTGTTCTAACAATATTGCAACCGAAACTCTCCCCATGACCCAAGTTTGATCCCAGCAGAAGCTGGAGTCTCGGGTAGCCAGCTCAGGTCAACTCAGCCTTCCATCCTTCCTAGGTTGGTAAAATGAGTACCCCGCTTTCTGGGGAAGGTGACGACTGGGGAAGGCAATGGCAAACCACCCCAATATAGTTTGCCAAGAAAACATAGTGAAAGCGGCATCCCCCCAAAGGTCAGATATGACTCGGTGCTTGCACAGGGGACCTTTCACAACAATATTCTAGTAATCTATTGGAGCATTTTGTTATGTTAAGCTCCTCAAAGATCTTTAGAGATAGACCAGAAAATCTTCAAGAGTATTGGGAATCTTTCTAGATCCAATTATTTTTTGAGAGCAGACTATTTTAAGAGTTCTTCACTACTACAGAAGCCAAAAGTTCTGACAAATCTAGGCTCAAATATAGGCCAGCAATTACAAAATTATTATATTCATTTCATGTGTAGGCCTGTATATATGCATTAACAGTGTTCTTAAACTAAAAATAAAGAATGAAACTTACCTCTTTAATGTGAAGTTGCCTGAATTTGAAATAATGTTTTAAATAAATAGTGAACTTCCAGGGAACCCCTAGTGACCTCTCGCAGAACCCTAGGGTTCCACAGAACCCTGGTTGAGAAACCCCGTTCTAAGTAGTTATTTGTTACTACTGCAGGACCTGTAGGATGAGACCTTACATTTCCTATAATATTTGTTTGTTTAAGATTTTTATATACTATTTTCTTCCCCGGGCTCAGAGTAGATTATCTGAGAATCTAAACAGCCTTCAACATTATTTGAAATATTTAAAAAAAACAGTATGATTATCCTAGCAATATCTTCAAGTTTTCTAGAAAGGAGGAGAACACTTTGCCAAGCCATTGGTATTTTCTTCATGAACAAGTACTGTGAAAGTTTTGATGAGAGCATCTTTCAGCATTTGTAATTAGTCCAGAAGAAAAAAAAATGTGAGGCATACTGTAATGGTCTAGGTGTAGATTTTTCAGTGTATGTATAATATTAAAAGCTAGAAGAAGAATTCCTGCTTTTCAGATGTTGTTGTTTATTCGTTTAGTCGCTTCCGACTCTTCGTGACTTCATGGACCAGCCCATGCCAGAGCTTCCTGTCAGTCGTCAACACCCCCAGCTCCCCCAGGGACGAGTCCGTCACCTCTAGAATATCATCCATCCACCTTGTCCTTGGTCGGCCCCTCTTCCTTTTGCCTTCCACTCTCCCTAGCATCAGCATCTTCTCCAGGGTGTCCTGTCTTCTCATTATGTGGCCAAAGTATTTCAGTTTTGCCTTTAATACCATTCCCTCAAGTGAGCAGTCTGGCTTTATTTCCTGGAGGATGGACTGGTTTGATCTTCTTGCAGTCCAAGGCACTCTCAGAATGTGTTGAATACCATCTAGAACCTAGATTGTTTTTCCAGTGAAGGTGCCCTGCAGGCCATATGGAACCCTTGATTCCCTTTTTTACAACCTCATTGTTTTCCAAGACTGCATTTTTAAAATTTGGTGACAGATTAAAAAAAAGGTGCTTCTTTCTGTAATGAAATCACAAATAGTATTCAACGCACTGAGCTACTGTATATATTTGTTATTGTTACATGTTATAGTATTAGAATAGAAAACTCACAAAATAAAGACCACAAAGTGAAATGTACTTCAGCCCATCAGTTTGAAAAGGATTCAGTATGTATAACACCTGGAATATAGTATTCAAGACTGATGTAATAATTTCATAGTTTGTTGCACAAAATATCTTTCTGGATTGCATTACTTAATGTATACTAATCAGTTCCTCTAATGGCTACAAAATGGTGATGTTGGAATACAAGCCTGCATGAGATACTAACACCAGAAGCTGTCAGGAATCCTTGCAATCTCTGTATACAGAAGAGACTTTTTATAGAGATCCATCAAACTAAAGAGTCACTTAAAAAATGTCAGTGGAGTTCATATGGCAAAACCCGAATCCTGGAAGAGTTTAGATGTCTTTTTTTTCCCCCTGAACAAAAAAGAAACTCTATTGCCCCATGCCATTGCCTTTTCTTGCCTTACCTACTTTTCACATTGTCCAGCTGGAAGCCCATAGGCAATACGTGATCATTTTGTCACAGCTTTTCTAAGTTGTAAAGGTTTAGACAATATGAGAAATTCTTCTCGTTTCTGTGTCAGTCAGGTACGTTCCTTTCTTAGAAAACATGAAATACAGGTCATAAGTTTTGTTTATTATTCTTATCAAATTAATGTGACTGTAATGCAGACAGAACCAGAGATAAAAAATTATGACATTAGTCAAAAGAATAATCACCACAAACAATTGAGATCTTTCATCAGAAACAAATTGATTGTACTGCACATGGCTATATACACTCAGTTCCCACAAATTTTGATGAAACATATGTCTAAATAACTTCTTGCAATACCTGCAATTATTTATTGTTTAATAATTCCATGTAGGGGATTAAGAATAAGAAAAGATTAACTTCTGAAGAAATAGCATCAATTTGAAAATAACTGTGTAGATATTTTTCCATAAATCCATGAAAGAAGTTTTAAAGTTTTTAAACTTTTAAAGTTATCTGCCTTTAGGACAAAAGAGGAGAATGTATTTATTTTATTTTATTTTATTTTATTTTATTTATTATTTCATTACATTTTTTATGACCACCCACTCCATTAATTATTAATAGCTGTAAACATTTACCTCCCATTCTAATTCACATGTACCATTCAAATAGCTATTGAACTCTTAAGCTCAGTTGTTCTTAAACTGGTGGTAATTATCCCCAGGTATATCCTAGGGGTAATTGAGCAATTTGTAATCATTTGTTTGTGAGTCATGGATTCAGTTTGGGACTGCTGCTGCAGAGACTGTTGTGTAAAACAACAGTCTTGGTTTTTGGGTTGTTTTGTTTTTGTGGGGTAATGACATTATTCAAGACAGGGAAAAAGGGGTAATTGGGTCAGTTTGAGAACCATTGCTGTAAGTATATAACATTATAACAAGAACTATAAGCAAGCGCTTCTAAAATATTTATTGAGATGAAAAAATAAGGCATCTGCAGGAGATTAGCAACTAAGGTAAAACTACAAGCACATCTGCTGTCATGAGTACTGATGGCGAGCAGGAGGGGGCCTCTATCCTGGGGGGAAAACGCATGCGTAGTACTGAGGAATTAAGCAGCCATTCAAAGAGACACAGATCAGACCCGCCTTAACCTTTGAGGTTTATCTGTCTGGGTTTTCCCACGCTTCTTCAGTTTGTTAGGATTTTCTGTCTTATATAGCAGTAATAAACACTAGAGACCTACTCCTCATCTCAGCGTGATTCCTGACTGTTAGGACATCAATCCTAACAAACTCCTACTCCCATTGAAAGAGGGAGGAACAAAGAAAAGTAAAAGAGAGACATTTGGAAAATGTCTTACGGAAAACCAGGAAATTCGGCAAGCCATCCAACCATTGGCAGCAGCCCTGCAACAACACCAACAACAAGTAGATCTCCAGATCAACACATTACAAGCAGCCATGCTACAGCAGTTACAACAACCAGCTCCGATTAACCCACAACCGGTGCCAGCAGCAGCAGCTCCGACAGTAGTCTTGAGATCCCAGGGCAGTCTACCAGAGAAGTTTGGAGGAGAAGCAGGACAGTTGAGAACCTTTCTTACACAGTGCACAATGTTTTTCGACAGCAGACCGGCAGAGTTTCCCACAGACAGAACCAGAGTCACCTTCATTCTAAGTCTGCTAAAGGGCCCAGCAGCCAAATAGGCTATTCCCATGGTGGAGAACAATGACCCAATGCTCAACGACTACCAGAATTTTCTGGCAGGGTTCCGAGCACACTTTGACGACCCGATCAGAGAGATCACTGCCAGCCGGGAAATTTGGAAGCTCAAGCAAGGCAACAAGAGAGTGGGAATCTACATTGCTGATTTCAAGCTGTTAGCAGGAGATTTGGACTGGAATGAGAATGCCTTGAAAGACCAATTCAAACGGGCTGGATGAAGAAATTAAAAATGAATTAGTGTGCCAGGGAACACCAGCTACCCTAGAAGGTTTATATCAACTGTCTGTGGTCGTAGACGCCAGGCTAGAAGAGCTCAGACAGATGCAGCCGGGGAGAGGCAGGGGCCTCAGAGTGCTTCCAGGATTTCCAGCTCTCTCTGCAGCATCTCCTTACTCAGGACCAGAGGAGCCGATGCAAATCGGGGCGAGCAGGAAGCTTATTTCTGAGGCTGAGAGACAGAGAAGGAGAGAGAGAGCCCTCTGTTTCTACTGCGGAGTCCAGGGGCACATGGTGAGAGCTTGCCCAGCGAGAAGCCAAGCAAATTCCATAAGAGCCCCAGGGCAAGCAGCTGAAACAAGAGCTGCCTCTGCCTCTACTTCCAACCAGGGAAACTCCATCGTTCTCCCTCCACAGAGCTCAGCAGGGAGACCATCAATCAATTAAGAAGGTCTCATTCCAAGGATTCCAAGCAATCCTTTTACTGCTTACCAGTCATAATGAATGTAAACCCAGAGCACCAGGTCAAGCTGGAGGCCCTCGTGGATTCCGGAGCTTCCACCAATTTTATTGATGTACAGACTGTACAAGACTTCAACATCCCGACCATAGAATTGCCACGTCCCATAGAAGTGGAGACCATTGATGGCCAGCCCCTCAAGGCAGGGCCAATTAGAAGGTTCACAGAACCTTTGCAACTAACAATGGGAGACCACACTGAGTGGATCCAACTTTATGTTACGGCATCACTTATTGTGCCTATAGTCCTGGGCACACCTTGGCTGAAGATCCACAACCCATTGTTGAACTGGACTACGGGAGCAATCTCCTTCCCAGCTAAGGAATGCCAGCACCACAAGATTCAAGCCACTCTCCGCTCTCCAGCAACCAACAAAGCCACGGAAGCAGGGGGGGTCCAGTTGCCAGCCAAGTATGCAGATTTCGCAGACGTTTTCAGCGAACAAGAGGCCACAGCACTACCCCCCCCCCCATAGGGACTGTGATTGCACCATTGAGTTAATACCAGGAGCCAAGATTCCAGCATGGAAACAATATCCCATGTCCCTCAAGGAACTAGCCACCTTAAAGGATTACTTGGATTCTAATCTCCAAAAGAGGTTCATCCGACCATCTACTTCCCCAGCGTCTGCTCCTACCTTCTTCGTACCAAAGAAGCCTGACCCGTTGGCACCGGCAAACCAGGAGGCACCCATGAGAGTGGTCCACAATTTCAGTTCCCTCAATAAACTCACGATAAAAGAAAATTATCCCCTCCCGCTAATATCTGATCTGCTGGATCGCTTACAGAAAGCACGCATTTTTACTAGGTTGGACCTCAGGAATGCATACAATCTGATCCAGATGGAAGAGGGGCATGAATATCTGACTGCCTTCGATACCAGGTTTGGTAAATTTGAATATCTTGTTTTGCCCTTTGGCTTGTCCAATGAAGGAGCCATATTTTCCCGATTTATGAATCCCGATTTTTTCTCTGATTTACTAGATAAATATCTGGTCATTTATCTAGATGACATATTAATATTCTCTGAGGATGCTACAACTCACGTAACCCATGTACGTAATGTCTTACAAAGACTGAGAGAGAACAAGCTGTTCGCCAAGCTAGAGAAGTGTGCCTTCGATTTAACTGAATTGCATTTCCTGGGCTATAAAATATCAACAGAAGGCAAATCCATGGATCCTTCTAAGGTCCAGGCAATTCTCTCTTGGCAACCCCCCTGAAATGTGAAAGATGTACAAAGGTTCCTAGGGTTCTGCAATTTTTACAGGAGGTTCATAAAAAAATTTAGTGACAGGGCTACCCTCACACAGCTTTTGAAGAAAGGATCAAAATTCATTTGGGGGGAGAGGGAGCAAGCAGCCTTCCAAGAATTTAAGCAACTCTTTGCATCCCAGCCACTGTTAAAGCACCCTGATCCCACGAAGCAATTCATAATGCATTCAGATGCTTCCGATATTGCCATTGGGGCGGTGTTATTGCAATATACAAACAAAACCGAGAATACATTGCTTCCTTGTGCCTTTTTTTCATGCATGCTCTCACCAGCAGAGAGAAACTATGATGTTTTTAACAAGCAATTAAAGCAGCATTCCAAGAGTGGAGGCACTGGCTAGAAGGTGCAGCCTTTCCTGTGAAAGTTTGCACCAATCACAAGAATTTACAGCTTCTACAAAACGCCAGATCCCTCACCCCACGCCAAAGCAGATGGAGCCGGTTTTTCTCCCGTTTCAATTTTGTTATTTCTTATGTTCCCGGGGCACAGAACTGTTTGGCAGATGCCCTGTCTCGATCCATTCAGGCAACCCCCGCTACTCACCAGGAGGTACAAGCTACTATATTAGAACCTCACAACTTTGATCAGTCTATGAGGGGGAACCAGACAGAGGTTTTAGCAGCAGGCAGACAAGCAGAGGACCTATTTACAAGAGTCAGAGCTCAGCAGCAACAGGACCCGTATGTCAGGGCCAGGATGGATGACCTCCAGAGGAACCCGCAAGACACTGCCTCCCCATTCAATGTGGAGGAAGGAATCCTTTGGCATAGCGGGCGATTATACATTCCCCCCTCATTGAGGGAAGAAGTACTGAGACTTTGCCATGACCATCAAACGGCAGGCCACGGAGGTGTTTTCAAAACTCTCCATAGAGCTCTGAGAGACTACTGGTGGCCTAAGATGACTGCAGACATAAAGGGTTACGTGGCTTCTTGTCATACCTGTAGACGAGCCAAGCCTCTCCCAGGGAAGCCCACAGGACTCTTGCAACCCCTACCCACCCCCAGTCAGCCTTGGGATATAATCTCCATGGATTTCATCACTGATTTACCCCCGGTCCAGGGGCTGACTTCCATACTAGTGGTGGTGGACCTTTTCACTAAAATAGCGCATTTTATTCCTTGCAAGGGCCTCCCATCTGCGCAAGCCACAGCGCAGTTGTTCATGGACCATGTTTTTAGGTATAAAGGCATGGTAAATCACTTGGTGAGTGACAGAGGCCCTCAGTTCACTTCCAGGTTCTGGAGAGCGCTTTTCCAGTCATTAGGGGTCCAGATCCACCTATCATCATCGCATGATCCAGCTAGTAATGGGCAAGCTGAGAAAATTAACCAATGGTTACAGCAGTATCTCAGGTGTTACACCACTTATCAGCAAGACAATTGGCCAGCCCTGCTCCCCATTGCAGAATTTACCTATAACAACTCTGTGCAATCCTCTACCAAGATGTCTCCTTTCCAAGCACTCTACAGGGTTAACCCTTGGGTGTTGCCCACCTCCTCCCAGCAGGGAGCTGTTCCAGCTGCGGCTGATTTTCTTAAAGAGCAACAAGCCGCACAGGAGTTGTTAAAGGAGCAGCTGAACAGGGCAAAGAGTGCTTACAAGAGAGCTGCAGATGTTCACAGACAAAAGGGGCCAGCAATTGCGGTAGGAGACAAAGTGTGGCTCTCTACCAAGTTTTTGACCTCTATCAGACCCTCCAAGAAGTTGGACTCTAAGTCTGTGGGCCCTTTCACTGTGGTACATCAGATAAATCCAGTGGCTTATCGCTTAAAGCTGCCAGCATCCATGAAAATCCATCCAGTCTTTCACAGAGCCTTGCTAGCCAAGGACCCTCCCCCAAGTGCCTTACGATCGCAACTGCCCCCCCCCTCCAGTAATTGTGGAGGGGGAGGAGGAATATGACATCGAGGAAATTCTGGATTCTAGGAGGAGGGGAAGGGGCATCCAATATTTCATACACTGGAAAGGGTACCCTGAGGAAGAGCGCACGTGGGAGAATGCCAGAGATGTGCATGCACCAACGCTGGTTCATCAATCCCATCAGCTTTTCCCTCACAAACCGAAGCCTTGCACTCTACCAGAGATTCCTCACTTGGCTGAGCAAGCGGAGGAATCCCAAGCAGAGGAGTTCGTAAGTTTGCAGTTTCCACCCCCGCCTGAAGCCTTGGCACCAGTAACGGGGGGGGGGGGGGAACCGCAGCCCTCCACCTTGGGCTTGCATTTCCCAGGGGGGAGGGGGGACGACTCTTCTAATTATCTAGCTATTTTCCAGCAGCAGCCACCTGGGCCAGAAGCGTTATCAGACCTGGAGAGCAGCACTGATTCGTCCTTGGAGGAGTTTTCCTTTGAAGAATTTCCATTGCTGCCCAGTTCCCATGGGAGCTTAGAAGGAGACATGGACTCTTATCAAACCTCTGGAAGGGAGGGGGCTGAAATGGAATGTGGAGGGGAGGATTCTGTCATGAGTACTGATAGCGAGCAGGAGGGGGCCTCTATCCAGGGGGGAAAACGCATGCGTAGTACTGAGGAATTAAGCAGCCATTCAAAGAGACACAGATCAGACCCGCCTTAACTTTTGGGGTTTATCTGTCTGGGTTTTCCCATGCTTCTCCAGTTTGTTAGGATTTTCTGTCTTATGTAGCAGTAATAAACACTAGAGACCTACTCCTCGTCTCAGCGTGTTCCCTGACTGTTAGGTCATCTGCAGCCCCAAAACCTCCCACCTCTTTTTATAATTTATGTCCTTTAATCTTACAATTACTTGAAAATAGTTATTTGTTGATTTCAAATGGAAGTCTATATTAACAGAAATGCTGGCTGTTCCTGGGTTTCAAAATAAAATCCACCAACCATGCATGAAATAGGGCATAACTTGTTAACTGCATCTTCGTGTCTGGTTTAATTCCTATCCATTCCCACCCTCTGATGCTGTGGCAAAGCTTAGCCTTTCTCTGACTGAAGCTCAGGTCCAAAGACTCTGCAGCAACAAGATCTCACAGCAACTAGTCATCTTTTTGACAAAAGGTGGTGCTCAGTCTCGGCCTCTTTTGAACTGATCTGTAGGCATTTGTGCTCAGCTTTACCCATCTCCCAACTACTGATAAATGTTGGGTTTTATTACAATAATGGTGTTCAGTTCTACCCTTTGGTAACTTATGACTTCTATAATTCATATTACTGATCTCAAGTTCTTAACAGTTGACATTCTACAGTATGGAGAAGGGAGATGCAAGCATAATAATAATGAAGTGTGTATAACTTAGCTTCATCTGGGATGGAAATGACAGTTAAGGAATTAAGTCAGAGATTTTATGGAAAAAATACAATATGACATATGGGTTGAAGGAATATAAATGGGTTTTGAAATCCCAGGGTAAAATTGGCATCCCATTCCAGAGAGCCACAGGAATAGTAAAAAGTTGACTGCTGTTTTACAAGAATACAGTGCCAGCTGGCTCATGAAGATCTGTAACAGATAGGCAGTTTTAAGCTTAATTTGCATTATCTGTTATAGTGTCCCCAGCGGGTTTGTTCACAAAAGATTTTTGGTTGTAAAAAACAAACAAAAATCCTCTTTAGTTATTTCAATCATTTCCAAAACCGGAAAATCTGTATTTTTTCTGACTAACGTGATAAGATTTGGAATAATGAAGTGTTAGAATAATTAATGGAGGCATTAGCAATGGAAGTAAAAAAAACAGTTCTTGTACTGACAAATTATATTTGTTTCATATTGTAAACCCCAGTATTATCAGAATGAAATTGGTTTTTTCATCATTTATTGCCTTATTTAACACATCTTACCAAACTTGTTGTGACATTGTGATCACTAGGGTTTGCAAATAATGGGGTTTATGTCTTAGGTTGATTTGTGAAAAACTACTTTAGATACTGAGAAGCATATTAAAGATCTTAAATTCTTAGGGCCAGATCCGATTATGTGACCAGTGTGAGGTAGTGATTAATGGGGACCTGGCTTCAAATCCTGATTAGTCATGAGGCTCACTGGAAAACCTTGGCCCAGTTACTAACCCAGTTCATATTATTTTTTCATGGATACAAGGGGGCAGGATGGGGTGGAACAGATATATTAACTTGCACTCCTTGGAGGGGAATGGGGTATTACTGAGGTAACTATAAAAATGAAATTTACCATCTTCTTTAAAAACTAGTTGGGGGTGATATAAAGCAAAGCTGCTGAAGAGGGAGTAGGCCTATAAAAGCAGTGTAGATTTTGCTTTGCTGAAGACATTTGGGCCCTGGAGGTGATGTTAAGAGAAGGGGGTACCTGATTTTCCTTGGAAAATCCTTGACAAAGTCTTTCATAGTTTCCTTACTAACAAAATTGTCCATTGTGGGTTTGACAACTCAACTGTTAGGTGGATCCACAGTTGGCTCAAGGGTCATAGTTGTAACTAATTATAGATAGTTATAAATGGTGTTAAATCTACCTGGAGGGACATCTCGAGTTTGGTGCTATAGGGCTCTGTCCTGGCTTGGTGCTTTCAATGTTTTTATAAATGATATGATAAAGGAGTTGAGGGAATGCTTACCAAACCATTGAGGAGGCCTCAAATCACTTGGGCCAATGCTGCATGAGTACATTCTTCTCAGCCTTCCCTCCAGCACCAGCTAAGGGGCTTCCAGGTTTGTCACTGGAACTACCCAGCCTGGGAGCCTTCAGCCTAGTTATGTGCTTTGACATACTGTATGCTACAAGACTTTCCACAGTGCATGTCAAAACTATCTAGTTTGGTAGTTTCTCCAGCATGCATCAAGCAAGCTCCAGACCAGATGGCTTTGATACTCATGCCCTGCATATTATCCACAATATACATACCAAGTACCCAACCTGAAAGACCTTCAGAATCCTTCAAAGGGTCACCAAGGTAGTAGCCTGAAGCATGCTGTGAATGCAATCCCACAACAGGCCTTGCAGCTACCAACATAAAGTCCCCTTGGTGTGCTGAAGGTCATGCAGGTTTTGGCTTTTGGTGGGTACCAGAGACATACTATTTATCTCTTATGTAGTGTTCATCAAAATCAGGGATTAGGCTTCAAGATGGACAACTTTGGTGCATACTGTGGGCAATCCCTCAGTGTTTACTGAAATCATAATCTAAAAGTACTACGGTCAGCACTTAGGAACAAGGGTTTTCTCAGTTGCCTTCAACAACAGTCACCAAAGATGGATTTCCTTTGTCTTCTTCCATGGTATCTTCTCTGAAGGAAAAGACCAAGGGAGACAGGCTCCAAAGCAAGAGAGAAATGCTGCCGTGTGGTTGCTTTGCTTCCACAGTTAAAACAAGATAGCACTTTGCTTCAGAAAACAGCTTTGAGAAGTATCATCAAAACACAGCATCACTTTGAAGCTTAAGCTAGCCCTTAAAGGAGATGATTAAACTATTCCCCTGTATCATTTTGTGAACTAAGATGCAGCAGAAGGACAAGCATTTTATACTTTAAGCTCTGCTTTTTGCATTCATTCTTGGAAGGTTGGTAGATTTTGTATTTAAAAAGTAGAACAGGGAAAGTGTTAAATATTCATCTGCACAACACCAATTTGAATCCAATTAGGAGTCACTTGTGTAGTTTTTAAAAAGATGATCTCCCACTAAATATGGCTTTTCAATGTCATGCCTATGTTGGCTCTTAACCATTTGTAGTATTGTTGGCATAGTTGGTATCAAATGTTATACATCAGTTGAGGAGCATTGTTTTTCAAAATATTAGCCCATTTCCAAGGGCAAGTATTAAATTTGTTTTGACATATTTCACTCACTTTGAGTTCTCATGTGGATTATACAGTATCCCATCTACATACTGATAGTGATGAGCCATATAAACGTGTTGCATAATATAAGAATATAAGAATGTCACCAGTGTAGTATATATTAAAAAAAACAGTTTGGCAGCTTGCAGATAATCACGATTGTTGAAATTAAGATTTTTAGTTATTAAGATGCTATTACCAGGAACCATTGTAAACCATCATTCTTAGCTTTATTTGCTATAGTTTAAAAATTACTTTTCAAGACAAAGTAAAAAAAATCTGTACTGTGCAAGTTTATCTGTATAAATAGATAATGCACAGTGGTTGACTAACATTTACAAATCTTCAGCAAAATCTGAGATTATATTAAATAATCAAGGTTCATCTGCAATCAGCAGCTGCTTAGGCAGTTCTATAAGCTTTCCTTGAATGTTTATAGATGATCACTGCAAGAGCTGTAGCATCAATAGATTTACTATTTAGGCAGGAAGAGGTAACTTCACAGCAGATGATGGGCAATCAGTTGAAAACAACATCCCCTCCAATGATTCTCCTTGAATCTTCTCACAGGTTTATTGCCCACCAGTTAATCCTGTTGCTCTTTACTGGTATGGTCTGGCTAGCTGTTTTAAGTAACTGCTTTCTCTGAGTTCATAACAAGAACATTGGGGAAAGCTTCCTGACTAAGAGAGTCCTGATCACCTACTCCAGTAACCATAGGTGTGTGTTGCTTTGTTCAAATGGCTCACACTGGTATTATCATGGATAGTGTCAGTAAAAGAAATATCAACTGGAATAATTAGCAGTTGAGTCTGCTGTGAAGTCTGCCTATGCCTTCTAATTTTGAATGCTGTCCTTAAGTGTGCTGAGTGTTGCTATCCCATCATCAAGACTTAACTGCTGTTTGTGATTAACATACTTAAGCTATGATCTTTTATCAACTGGGATGCAGGCTCATTGAATTCAGTGGGATTTACCTCTGAGTAGATTGTATAGGTTTTCACTAAACAATGTAAAGAGAATTCAAATTAACTGCATTAAAAATGTGCTTTAGGGGAGCCTGAAATCAGTCCAACTATTGTAAAAAAGATGAAGGAATAACTAACTCTTCCAAAACATTATGCCAACAAATACAGTAAAAAGACAAAGAAGAGAAATACAGAAGGAAATAGCAGTAAGACTAGGAAAATACTCTCTACTATTTCATTTAGTAAAAATGTGAGTCCTCTGTGAATAACATCACAGCAGTTCTTGAAGCATTTCTTAGAAAATGATTTTTCTGTTACTTCAAAAAAAAAATTGAAGGAGCATGACATTCAGGGCGTATTTTACTTTATCAAGGAAGATTTTGTGGCAAGTCTACAAATTTGCTCCTCGTTGTTTTAACAGCAATTATTTGAGGAAGAAAATCTGATGTAATAAAATTTGTTATCAAACTCATATTCCAAATATTGTAGACTGTAAGTTGTTAGAATTTGGCAGAAAGGAAGGTATTTAGCAATACAATTAAAGTTTTGTGCCACAATCCAGCATAGCATTCTGCATGCTGAAATCCTTTCAGAAATAATTTGTGCAAAGTTGTAATTACAGAATACATTTTGAAAGCAGGAAGAAACTAATCCAGTGAATACCCCTGATGTGGTTATAAATATAAACCTGAGTTTCTGCATGGGAGGAATGTCATTGAACTAAGTGAAAGTTATATTTGTATATATATATATGACTGTATTGTGAAATAGACAGTACAAAAGAACTAGTTAGAATGTCATGATGAACTGTGAGTTGTATTAGTATGACTTTCCCAGAACTGGAGAAGCTGTGATTTTCCAGGTATTCCAGAACAATAGTTCCCAGCAGCCTCAGTCAGCATAGGCAATAGTAAAGAAATCCAGGAACTGTAGTTCAAGAACATCTAGAGGACTACAGGTGCTTCACTCCTGGTTTAAGTATATACATTAACGTCACTATTGTGTATATAACCACATATTCAAAGCAAATTAGCCAAATAATCTGATCCTATGCAAATGTACTCCAAGGTAAGTGTGCACAGAATTGCCAGTAAGTAGCAACACATGCACACACACACAGAAGAAAATGAAAATGCATGTTTTTGGCATGGGAAGTGAACATCTAAAAGGTTTAGCTATATTAGTGAGTCATTCCTTAGATTTAAAGATATCTCTTTTCTTTAAACAATGGGTGGCAGCAGTCATTCACACTGAAAATATTGTAAGTTGATGCTTCTGAGATTTTTCTGTGCTATAAATATTGAAATGTATTTTTGAAACCTTGTGCTGTTTGGGATGGTTCAGAATTTCTGAGCAAAGTAAATGAGAAATGTGGAGATCATCTAGATAGGAAAAATAATATTAGTTCTTAACTACAGCTATAATTATGATAGAAATCCAGTTTGGTGTAGTGGTTAGAAACTAGGAGACCATGGGTTCTAGTCCAGGCTAGAAACTAGGAGACCATGGGTTCTAGTCCCACCTTAGCCACAAAACCAGTTAGGTGACCTTGGACCAGAGGATGAGCTGAGGATCTTTCAGAGTACTAATGGTGTTTATGACATGGATAGATTAAAGCCTTTGGGACTTCTATTGCTGAGGTTGCCATGTAGGAAAAGAAAATCTGAAGGTGGAAAATCAAAATTATATTGGGAACATTGAACATAAGCAGGAAGAACACAGGAATCTCAAAACAGTGAAAGATGGAACGGATCGACTACACATTGACATCTTAGGTATCAGTGAGTTCAAATGGACTGAAACTGGACATTTTCAGTCAGAAGTTCATGCTGTTTACTATTCATGAAAAACAAAGAAAGAACCCTGTTGCTTTTATCGTCGGGAACAGTATTGGGGCTACAATGAAATCAGTGACAGAACACAGGTAGTTCTTGAGTTACAATGGCAACTGAGACCAGAATTTCCATTGCTAAGCAATGTTGTTGTAAAGCTCAACGTCATGTGACTTAGCGATGGCAATCCCGGCAATCCCCATTGCCATTGTTAACTGAATCCCGCTGGTCATTAGCTGAGGACCTACCCCTATCCAAGCCATTCCCAGCTTGGTCCCTCCCAGCCCCGATCTTCCATTCTTCCACAGTAGGGGACTGCCTCCCCTTCATCTCCCCCCAACTGCTTATTCTCCCCCATCTCTGCCTTTTGGGCTGCCCTGCACCCTGCTTTGTGGGGTGGCAAGCAGTCGCAGAACTGTGCTTCTCTGGGACTGCTTGCCATACTGCGGCTCAGGGGCTTCTTGGTACACCACTGCTCTGGGGCTGCAAGAAGTCCCTGAGCTGCAGCACAAAGCTGCAGCCACCCCTGGAAGCCCCAGCCATCCCAGCCCAGCGACACGGCATGAAGCTGCAGCTGCAGCTGCCCTGACTGCCCTGCATTCCAAAGCCCCTGCTGCCTTGCACTCCACCACCCCTAGCTGACTTTCGCCATCTTCTTGCTCCCGCTGCTGAGGAGGCATGCCAGGCTTGGGAGCAAGAAGACTGCGAAGATCAGCTGGGGGTGACAGAACACAAGAGGCCAAAAGAATGGAGATGGAGGGTGATAGAGGGGTGGGGGGAGTTGAAATGCCCCTGCAGTCATAAGTGTGGATAGGCTGCCAAGTTCCTGAATGTTGATCACGTGATTGCGGGGGCACTGCAGTGGCCATAACTTTGGGGAATGGGCGTAAGTACCATTTGTTCAGCACTGCTGTAACTTTGAACGGTCGCTGAATGAATGGTTGTAATTCAAGGACTACCTGTAATATCAATTTCTGGAGGCAGGCTTGGTCCCTGCAGCCTGGAGAATTCTCAGAGTAAGGAGAATCCAGGAAATTGTCCCTTTTGTTCTCCAGACAGCATTTTCTTGCAGGGGGGGTCGCGGAAGGGAGTCCTTACTATCAATCCATGATTGGGAGTGCTGGGAGGCGCGGATGTCATCAAGTTCAGGGCTGCACCGAGATTGTAAAATGGACACTAAATCTTGCCACCCCACTTCTAAAACACCAAGGGTTTTTGGTTTCTTTGTTCGTTTATTTGTTACTGAAGAGAGGACTTTTGCAACAAAGAAATGCAAAGCTCTTGGTGATTTTCATTATTTTTGGAATTTATTAACTTGGAAAGTTGGCTTTTTTAATATTTAAATTGTGTAGGGATTTAAAGATTGGGATTTAAAGATTCTTGCTGTTTTGCTGCCATTTTCTTAATGTTTTGAGGATTGTAAAAGATTTATCTACTTCGTTGATAACTGCAGAGTTGAATTTTGAGCTTTCTGCCTCTGCTTTCCTGTGAGAACGGCTCTTGTTGACATCTTTTTTCTCCTGATAACACACTGTGGAGAGACATGGAAGAAATGAAAGTGATCTTTAAAGAACTCTACCTTGACGTCACCCAAGCCCTGGATCGACTCCTAGAACTTGCGGAGTCTAAAGCCTACCAACAACTTGAAAAGGAAGACCAGAGTGAAAACTACTTTGAGAGTAGGGCTCCTTCTTTAAAGAAGAAAATGAGGAGTAACGTTTCCAAGTCAAAAAGTGAAGGGAGAAAAATTGGACTGTGGAGAGTTAACTTTGATTCTGAAGAAAGAAGAGTTTCGGGCGCAAAGGGAGAGGTATGATTGGCTGCGTTCCTGGAAAATCGAGACCAAGCATCACTGGCTGCTGAATTTGAGACTTGAAAGGGGAAAGCTTTGTGTGTAATACTGAGATATGTAAATGCCTTAGCCTATTTTGAAGTCGGATAATTGTTTAAATGTGTTTATCAAGATGGTCTCTTAAAGGTTTAGACTGATGTTTTTGTTTTGGGGATAACAATTTCACCTTGGGTAAAAGGACGTTAACCAAATGTAGATAATGTATCTTTTGTTATTTTAGTAGGCACAGAGGAGTAAAATTTTAGTGAAATAGGATGATATTTGAGTATTTGCTTATTAGGCGAATAATTATGTTAGAAAAGTTTTTTTATTTTTTTAAGAGGAGAGAGAGTTTGTTTTAGAGGAGAATGTCATATAGAGTTGGAAAGGCTTTATAGAAATAATGTTTATCTTAGTTTAAATTAGAGGAAGAGATTGATAATGAGTTATATATGCCTTTGTTATAGAAAGTCAGAAGCCACCATGTAATAGTCTTCTCTGTATTTTTGCACTTTTTTATTTTCTTTATTCCTGTAGTATTCTTTGTTTCATTCTTTTTAGTCTTTGTGTATTTCATGTATATGTTGAAAAAATTAATAAAGCTTTATAAAAAAATTAGACTTCGTAAAAATCCCTTCAGTATTATAATTGTCCAGGTTTATGCTCCAACCACTCAAGCAATGCGCGGAAGTGGAAGAAGGCAAGAGAATAGGAAAGACAAGAGACCTCTTCCAGAACATTAGAAACATCGGAGGTAAATTCCAGGCAGAAATGGGTATGATCAAAAACAAAGATGGCAAGGACCTAACAGAAGAAGAAGAGATCAAGAAAAGGTGGCAAGAATATACGGAAGACCTGTATAGGAAGGATAACAATATCAGGGATAGCTTTGATGGTGTGGTCAGTGAGCTAGAGCCAGACATCCTGAAGAGTGAGGTTGAATGGGCCTTAAGAAGCATTGCTAATAACAAGGCAGCAGGAGACGACGGCATCCCAGCTGAACTGTTCAAAATCTTGCAAGATGATGGTGTCAAGGTAATGCATGCTATATGCCAGCAAATTTGGAAAACACAAGAATGGCCATCAGACTGGAAAAAATCCACTTATATCCCCATACCAAAAAAGGGAAGCACTAAAGAATGTTCAAACTATCGAACAGTGGCACTCATTTCACATGCCAGTAAGGTAATGCTCAAGATCCTGCAAGGTAGACTTCAGCAGTTCATGGAGCGAGAATTCCCAGATGTACAAGCTGGTTTAGAAAAGGCAGAGGAACTAGAGACCAAATTGCCAATATCCACTGGATAATGGAAAAAGCCAAGGAGTTTCAGAAAAACATCTATTTCTGTTTTATTGACTATTCTAAAGCCTTTGACTGTGTGGATCATAACAAATTGTGGCAAGTTCTTAGTGGTATGGGGATACCAAGTCATCTTATCCGCCTCCTGAAGAATCTTTATAACGACCAAGTAGCAACAGTAAGAACAGACCACGGAACAACGGACTGGTTTAAGATTGGGAAAGGAGTACAGCAGGGCTGTATAGTCTCACCCTACCTATTCAACTTGTACACAGAACACATCATGCGACAAGCTGGCCTTGAGGAATCCAAGGCTGGAGTTAAAATTGCTGGAAGAAACATTAACAATCTCAGATATGCAGATGATATCACTTTGATGGCTGAAAGCGAAGAGGAACTGAGGAGCCTTATGATGAAGGTGAAAGAAGAAAGTGCAAAGCTGGCTTGCAGCTAAACCTCAAAAAACCCAAGATTATGGCAACCAGCTTGATTGATAACTGGCAAATAGAGGGAGAAAATGTAGAAGCAGTGAAAGACATTGTATTTCTAGGTGCGAAGATTACTGCAGATGCTGACTGCAGTCAGGAAATCAGAAGACGCTTAATCCTTGGGAGAAGAGCAATGACAAATCTCGATAAAATAGTTAAGAGCAGAGACATCACACTGACAACAAAGGTCCGCATAGTTAAAGCAATGGTGTTCCCTGTAGTAACATATGGCTGCGAGAGCTGGACCATAAGGAAGGCTGAGAGAAGGAAGATCGATGCTTTTGAACTGTGGTGTTGGAGGAAAATTCTGAGAGTGCCTTGGACTGCCAGAAGATCAAACCAGTCCATACTCCAGGAAATAAAGCCAGACTGCTCACCTGAGGGAATGATATTCAAGGCAAAACTGAAATACTTTGGCCACATAATGAGAAGACAGGACACCCTGGAGAAGATGCTGATGCTAGGGAGAGTGGAGGGCAAAAGGAAGAGGGGCCGACCAAGGCAAGATGGATAGATGATATTCTAGAGGTGATGGATTCGTCCCTGGGGGAGCTGGGGGTGTTGATGACCGACAGGAAGCTCTGGCGTGGGCTGGTCCATGAAGTCACGAAGAGTTGGAAGCGACTAAACAAATAAACAACAACAACATGCTCCAACCACTAAGCAGAAGAGGAGGAGTTGACAAGTTTCGTGGTGAAGTTCAATTTGAAACCAACAAAACATGCAAACAAGAGCTGTTGCTTGTGGTTGGAGACCTGAATTCCAAAGTTGGAAATACTACAGAGGAAAACATATTTGAACTGTATGGCCTTGGAAACTGAAATGAAGCAGGAGAATGACTTAGCAGTTTTTTACCAATCCAATGATTTTTTTCATTGCTAACACGTTCAAACAAAGTGATGCCTATATACATGGACATCACCAGATGGAGTATAGAGAAATGAAATTGAATATATTATTGTTACCAGAAGATGGAAGAGCTCAGTTATAACAAAGACAAAGCCAGGGGCCGACTGTGGAACAGATCACGAACTGCTCATGTGAAAGTTCCAAGTTAAGTTAAAATGGGAACACAAAGCCAATCGGTTTCCATAAAATCTGACTAGTGATCTATGGGTATGGGGCAAACGTGTATAAAGGATTCAATAGCAATATTACTTTCCTGTCATTGAAATGGCTTTCTGATAATATCTTTCAAACAAGCAGAATCACCTTGTTTTATGACAACATAGCAATTTCAAGTGTCATGTATTAAACCTTTTTTCCTCCGTACTAAAGAAACATCCAAAAGTCATATAAAATATTTTAGACTATTAAAAGAATGTTGAGGCTAAAGTCTACTTTCAAGAATAGTGCTGTAAATTGTTGACTTATATCATGCTGCAAATTAATCTTTTCTACATCTATGTTCATTTATTATTTCTTTTCATATATTAGTTTTATTGCTCATTTCTACAACTGAATTTAAGCCATTTTTACTTCCTTATTTGCATATAGTCTCATAATCGGCTTTATAGCACTGGAAAGTGATGGGAATTAAAAGGAACTCCATTAATCTTACAACTCTTGCAGATGTCCAATCCATGGAATGGGTTAGAATATCTCACATATACAGAGAACTCATTATAGGTACTCAAAAAGTATGGACTGCAATCATAATATTGAAGATCTACCAATATGTCACCTATATTAAATTACTGGGATGTCAGTATCATATCATCATCTGTGTCTGTTTTGATGCCATACTGTAAGTCTTTGAAGACTTGAAGCTTTGGAATTTGTAGTCTAAGCACATTCTTCCACTGAGCTACTTGCCTTTACATAATTCAAGTGGACTGCAGAATCCATTATGGATTCCAAAAATTTCAAAATGAATTATAGACGGGGAAGAATAAAGTGAATCCATCTCTGATTTTACTTTCTGGAATGGAATGCACAGATTCTACTCATGACATCCACTTCATGGGATGTTCTAAATGACCTATACACAAAGCCATTCTGCTCTGACATCTGGTTTGGAGCCATTGATAAAAGATGAAAAGTTCAGCACAACTGGGCAGATGCCAGGAGACTCCATTGTCACTGAAAAGCCCATTGAGCCCTCTAACATTGAGGAGCTGAAGGAAGAGGCTGAAGAGAAATATATCTGACATTTGACTGCTAGGATTAGAGCCAATTACAATGAAGAATGTGGAGGATTTCTATGTGCTGCTAAATACTTCTACTTCTTGACTGAGGCCAAGGGATAGGTAAGAAGGGGGCAGCCTTTGAGATCTTGCTAAACAGCCTAGTCTTCAGTCTGTAATCTATATAATTTGGACTATATATTATTTTAGTACAAAAGTTTTAAATGTTAAACCCAAACCATTTTTTTTCATTTGTTTCTCAAGATTGCTTGCACATACCTGCATTAGAAACCAAACGTTTTATATTTAGAAAAATTATATTATATATATTAAGAGTATTTATAGCATATGTTTTATAGGAAATCTTTATTATGAAATTTATAGCATATATGCTATAGGATAGTATGTATTTTCTATGAAATATATAGGGCAATAATAAAATGTCCTTTAGGAACTGAAACTAATGGAAATGGAACATACTGTTGACGTTATATTCATAAGAATATACTACTGTGAATGGTCATTGAATCTCTGTTAGATAAGAGCTCAATTTTTTTCCCCCAAAAGTATTAATTACTTCAACTTGATACTTGGGAATGCAATTCTTTACTAAATCCACATGAGACTGCACTGAGTCAGACAGCACAGTTAGTATAATTTATGCAAATCGCAAATCCCAACTGTGTACCATTTACCAGAACAAGTTCAACTTTAATTAAGGGCCTAAGATCCTTTGCCAACTTTCTTTCAAAGCTGATTTTACAGTTCACAAAACAACATCCTTCAATCTCATTTCTACACTAGAATCTCATTAACCAGTCAGGAACTGGCTTAGGGAATTTAGATATCACATCTTATATAGAAGCCCTTTTCTTTTTGATCTGGTGAACAGTGTGTACAATCCTTTGTTCAGCCTGGAACATCACTGTCTGCTAAATCATGCTGAAAGGCTATACAGAAGTTACCTAAAAGGCATATAAGAAATTTATATATGCAGTACATTTTCATAAATAAAGATACCTTCTCTCAGGTATGCCATATAGGCCTTTCACACTCCTTGAAATCAGTTCTAGAAGATTCTTATTAGTGATTTTTCAGTATATAAGATTATAAAATAGTTGTGACTTTTTCCTTAAATATGAGTCACTTTAGAATTCAGATGCACTGTTCATTTTCTTTTAGACATAAATAAACTTCAATTTCCTACATGCTATATGCAAGGCAGTATACAGTTGGTTTCTGTGATTGGAAAGTAAGGAGTCTGATAGATATATGATATGGAAAACTAGACAAGGTTTCCCATTTTGCATGGCATGATGGGAAACCTGTATTATGTTGATGCTGATGAATTACAGGGGCCATGATCCCTCACTGTGCAGTATACCCATAGCTACTTTATATGACCTGAAGTTACTGGGAGCTGCAGTTCAGCAGCGTCTGGAGAATATAGGTTTTCTACTCTTTTTGGCAATGTATTTCTTCCCATCCAGCTCATTGGACTATTTTTATATAGGGTTCCTGTTCTCATGTAACACTGCTGACCCTTCACTGAGCCAATTTAGAATACACATGACATTCTTTTCATCCCCAGCAATGCAGACCAAGTAGCCACTGACTAGGAGCTGATTTGAGTCTGGCTTCTGGGTGATTTAAAAGAACTGGTTTTTTATGAGACAGTACTACTCTGCTCCATTGAAAGAAGAAATATAATTGAATAGATTGGTTTCTGTTCATAGTTTATCATTGTATAAATATGCTATTGCTGGTAGAGTCAGTGTAGACTAGCAAGAAAATAAAAGTCCCAGGAGCCTCATCAAATGATGGAAAGTATATGACTTAAGATACTGATAGGATCTCTTTAATCTTTTTATCTCGTTCAGATATAACTCATACCTGGGAGCTATCTGGCATATGATAAAAATATCTGCAGCACATAAGCACACAAATGTACCTTATTTCTTCTTTTTACCATTATTCTGGGATCCACCTATCATATGCTCTTTCAACCTGGTGAAAAAGATCGTGCTTGTTATCAGTACAATTGGCTAAGTACTGTATTACTTTCACTGCGGTCATTCTGGAATAAATGTGACATGCAACATTTTATTTGCAAAGCTTTAAAAACTTAAAACGTCACCTACAGGGATGATTTGGGTTGTGTCCCTTGGCTAAAAAGGAGCAGTATTTAATATGTTGTGGAGGGAAGCACAATAATTGCTATTCTATATTTTTAAAATGCTTAAGTCCTCTGCAAAAGTTAGCATGTGATCATAATAATGCTTTCAAAAACCATTTTAAAACTTTCATGAAGATCATTTTGCAATGGCAAGATTTTAAATGACAGATGAATTCTATGGTTTAATAGTTTAAACAGTGGGGGTAGATAAAGGTAGTAGTACTAATGTTAGCTTAATGGGATTTCTGTCCAAAATGTCATGTTCCAACATGAAATCCTTTACTCTTGATAGTTTATATCTATAGTATTTGGCAGATGATTCAGCTAACTTAAATGTAAGTAAGCTGGGTAATAAAATAATACATAGATGCCTTAAATAGGTATTGGCTCATGTTAAAGAACACATAAAATATGTTCCATGTCAGTAGTTTGCTAAAGCTCCTGAAAATACGCATCTTTCATAGGTCACTGTTTTTCTTAATATCTGAGAACAGTGTAATATATAAGTAGTTCTTAAATATATATTTGATAAAATGTATGCATCATAAATAAAGAAAAATGACATATTCTAATCTTATTGTCTTGTCCTTCTATGCTTTATAAAGTGAATTAATTGAAACATACATTGAAAATAATGTTATTTCTGAAATCAAAATCTTTTTTGTTATAATGCCAAGGGAAAAACATCTCTTGTTTTTCCACGGGGAGAAGAATAGCAACATAAAAACATGCCCATCTGAAAACCACACCTGATTTCCTGTAAACCGTGGAGGCTGCCTTATGGAACGTTCTTCCCCCTGAAGTCAGGTTAGCTCCATCCCTGGTAATGTTCAGGAAGTCCCTCAAGACCTGGTTATGTCACCAGGCTTGGGGGTCCCAGGGAACCAGCAACATTTTAAGGCAGCTTCCCTATTGTGGGTGATATGTGGTTGCTCTACTTCTCTGTTTGTGGTTTGTATATTGTAATTTTTAAATCATTTTTAATTTTTTGTCTATATTTGTTTATATTTTTATAATGATTGTTTTTATATTGTGGTTTTATTTGTTGTATGCCGCCCAGTCTTCTGGTGAGATAGATAGATAGATAGATAGTTAGATAGATAGAGGTGGCCATATAAATTTCATACATAAATACATAAGTTGCTGACTGTAAAAATACACTATTTATTATATTATATTCGTTATGTTATGTTATGTTATGTTATGTTATGTTATGTTATGTTATGTTATGTTATGTTATGTTATGTTATGTTATGTTATGTTATGTTATGTATACCATGCCACAATCCCAGAGGACCTTCAGCAATTTTACAGAAATATGTACAAATCACTAAAATATCCATGGTCTGATTAAAATAATTAAAAAACTAAAAACATACAACCACCAAGGATCACAAACTGAACATCAAGTCCTAAAAGCCTCTGGAACAACTCAATTTTCAGCTGCTTCCAGAAGGGAGCCAAGTTCAGAGCTAATCTAAGTTCCAGAGGGCAACTGCTACTACCGAAAAACAGAGCCTCCATAGCCTGACCTCCCACACCACAAGTGGGGAACCGCCAACTGCTTTCACTGGCAACATTGAATTGGTTGAACTGATTGTAATGGGTGAATGCAATTCTGAAGGTACCTTGGTACCAAGCCATAAAGGCCTTTATAGATTAACATCAGCATTTTACATTGCATCAGTAAGCCAACAGGGAGCAAGTGCAGGGCCTGTAGCATGACTGCAATGGGCTCCCACCACTGAGAACCAGATAGTATATGAGCCACTGCATTTGGGACTAACTGAAGCTTCCAGGTGGTCTTTAAAGGCAGCCCCATGTACAGTGATTTGCAATAATCTAAAGTAATGATGACACAAGTCACTGTAGCAAAGTCTTCCCACCCCAGGTAGAGTTGCAGTTGGCACACCAGCTAAAGCTGGGCAGAGGATCCAGTCCAGCCTAATATTAGAGCTAGATAGATGAGATCCTCCTGGCTTATGGGAAACCCTCTAAAAGCCTCCTATGTGGCTCCTTTGCAAATCATACAGGAAGGGAAATTTCAATCCCCTTCAGTGTCATGTATTGGCACATTACATTCGAGATGACAGATTGGCTTTCTTCTTCTCTCTGCCCTCCAGCGCCCCTCTTTTCTAATCTGTTCATACTGCATTGTATGATTTGCCGTTACCTGCCAGTGTCCCCAGAGGTCCCACATGAAATCTTTCTCTGGTTCTGTCTATGCTAATGTCAAAATTGTTCACCTGTGAATTCACAAAACCTGCCCTCCTAACTATACTTAGGTTGGATGACCTCAGTGTTTCTCCTGGGATCTGCTGTTTGTTTATTTACTTATTTACACTTACTGACCAAAATTCTATTCAATAAAACAAAACATACTATATGATCATAATTGTAAAATTGTAAAATAAATAGTAAATAGTCTTCTAATACAGAATTATCTATAATACAGAAATTATCTATCAAATCCTTTTCAGATGCAGTTTCTTTACAGCCATCCTGAGTGAACATCATTTTGCAGGCTTTTTACAGATTTCTGGGGAATTATCTGCTACCAGAAAAAATGGATTCAATGCAGCCCAAATGATAGATAAGGAATGAGGTTCAGGATGCCATGTATGATATAGAGAGAGCCAGTTTGGTCTAGTGGTTAAGGCTCCGGGCTAGAAACCAGGAGACTCTGAGTTCTAGTTCTGCCTCAGGTATGAAAGCCAGCTGGGTGACCTTGGGCTAGTCACTCTCTCTCAGCCCAAATCACCTCACAGGGTTGTTGTTGCAGGGAAAATAGGAGGAGGAAGAAGTATTAGGAATGTTCGCCGCCTTGAGTTATTTATAAAAATAGTAAAGGCGGGATAGAAAATAAATAAATAAAAATAAATAATGGACAACTCAACAAAACATGCAATGTGCATTTCATTATACCCTCTGCAGAAAGGCAAATACAATCTTGGAAGTAATAGTGGGATCTGCTATTTCAGTCTCAGGAATTGAAGGGAAATCCATGCTACACATTGAGTGAGTGTCCCACAATTAATTCCATAAATTCTAGAAGATTACAAATAGGCTCTTCAGAAGCACATAACCTACTTATGTAACTCTGCAGGTGATTATTCAAAGAATCCATTCTTTTGCATTGGTAAATAATCAGTTCTTTTAGATTTGTTTATTGGTCCAGCTAGATGAATGCTGCTACTCTAAACCCTGTAAGTTGTTGTGAGCCGCCCAGAGTTGCAGTAATGCACAGATCCTTGAGAACAGTCTCAAAAATGTAAATGCCTGCTTAACCCATTATTAAAAATAACATAAAAACAACCCCAAAATAAAATGTATTTTTTAATAATGTATTTGCAACAGTTTATCTGCTGTTTTCTGATTCTCAGTGCTCTTTTCCTCTAGTCTCCCCTCTCTTTTTTCTTTTTGGTCCCTTTGCAAGGCTCATTTCTTTATTATAACTTTCTAGATCACCTTATATTTACTTCTCCAATTCTATGTCACATGCCTCAAGCAATCTTTACAAATTAAGATAATCCCATTTTAGTGCCAGATGAGCTTTTCAGAGGAGGAGATAGAAAAGTCACCCAGCAGTGCACTTGAACAGTGGGAAGAGAAGGTGATACCATTATCCTATTTGGTTTGCCATATCTTCTTGTCCAAAATACTCTGAATATGTTAATTTTATTCATATGCATATATCTTCAACTCTATCCTATGCTGTATTTGTTACTCTACCCCTAATCTGTTAAGTGAAATAATAGTCATTGAAAGACTTATATTTTGTGTGTATAGGAAATTGCTAATGATTATTTTTCTTAAGCATTAACACTATCACTTTCCAAGATGTGAAAAAATAATGCCCACTGTCAATGGTATTTAAATGTATGGTTTTCATTATTAAATATCTATTTCTGAAATCATGTAATAATATGTGGGAGAAGCTATTCCGTAACCTTTAACATAATATATAATTTGCATTAGCATAAATATTAAACAGATGCTATTGCTGCTATATATAGCTAATAGGTTTTTCATGCATTTAAATAAGAATATTAGGGTGATGGCAATTATTCCAGTTTCACCATTATAATATTGACTTCACAGTATATTGGTGTGTGGTACAGTTGGAACAAAATTCAATTCTTATTAGTATTTGACATAAATGAAATTATTTGCTTGCAGCATTCATTTTTGGAAGAATATAAACAGATTGGGTGTGTATATGTGGGGATTCTTGAAGTTTTTCTGCTTTGGAGGAGTGTGTAGAACCTCAGGCAAATTACATGTGGCTAAGTACACTTCATTTCTTGTTTATTCATTTAGTCGCTTCCAACTCTTCATGACTTTATGGACCAGCCCACGCGAGAGCTTCCTGTCGGTCGTCAACACCCCCAGCTCCCCCAGGGACGAATCCATCACCTCTAGAATATCATCTATCCATCTTGCCCTTGGTTGGCTCCTCTTCCTTTTGCCTTCCACTCTCCCTAGCATCAGCATCTTCTCCAGGGTGTCCTGTCTTCTCATTATGTGGCCAAAGTATTTCAGTTTTGCCTTTAATATCATTCCCGCAAGTGAGCAGTCTGGCTTTATTTCCTGGAGTATGGACTGGTTTGATCTTCTGGCAGTCCAAGGCACTCTCAGAATTTTCCTCCAACACCACAGTTCAAAAGCATCGATCTTCCTTCTCTCAGCCTTCCTTACGGGTCCAGCTCTTGCAGCCATACGTTACTACAGGGAACACCATTGCTTTAACTATGCGGACCTTTGTTGTCAGTGTGATGTCTCTGCTCTTAACTATTTTATCGAGATTTGTCATTGCTCTTCTCCCAAGGATTAAGCGTCTTCTGATTTCCTGACTGCAGTCAGCATCTGCAGTAATCTTCGCACCTAGAAATACAAAGTCTTTCACTGCTTCTACATTTTCTCCCTCTATTTGCCAGTTATCAATCAAGCTGGTTGCCATAATCTTGGTTTTTTTGAGGTTTAGCTGCAAGCCAGCTTTTGCACTTTCTTCTTTCACCTTCATCATAAGGCTCCTCAGTTCCTCTTCGCTTTCAGCCATCAAAGTGGTATCATCTGCATATCTGAGATTGTTAATGTTTCTTCCAGCAATTTTAACTCCAGCCTTGGATTCCTCAAGCCCAGCTTGTCGCATGATGTGTTCTGCGTACAAGTTGAATAGGTAGGGTGAGAGTATACAGCCCTGTCGTACTCCTTTCCCAGTCTTAAACCAGTCCGTTGTTCCGTGGTCTGTTCTTACTGTTGCTACTTGGTCATTATACAGATTCCTCAGGAGGCAGACAAGATGACTTGGTATCCCCATACCACTAAGAACTTGCCACAATTTGTTACGGTCCACACAGCCAAAGGCTTTAGAATAGTCAATAAAACAGAAATAGATGTTTTTCTGAAACTCCCTGGCTTTTTCCATTATCCAGTGGATATTGGCAATTTGGTCCCTAGTTCCTCTGCCTTTTCTAAACCCAGCTTGTACATCTGGGAATTCTCGCTCCATGAATTGCTGAAGTCTACCTTGCAGGATCTTGAGCATTACCTTACTGGTGCCACTGTTCGATAGTTTGAACATTCTTTAGTGTTTCCCTTTTTTGGTATGGGGATATAAGTTGATTTTTTCCAGTCTGATGGCCATTCTTGTGTTTTCCAAATTTGCTGGCATATAGCATGCATTACCTTGACAGCATCATCTTGCAAGATTTTGAACAGTTCAGCTGGGATGCCGTCGTCTCCTGCTGCCTTGTTATTAGCAATGCTTCTTAAGGCCCATTCAACCTCACTCTTCAGGATGTCTGGCTCTAGCTCACTGACCGCGCCATCAAAGCTATCCCCAATATTGTTATCCTTCCTATATTCCGTATATTTTTGCCACCTTTTCTTGATCTCTTCTTCTTCTGTTAGGTCCTTGCCATCTTTGTTTTTGATCGTACCCATTTCTACATGAAATTTACCTCCGATGTTTCTAATTTTCTGGAAGAGGTCTCTTGTCCTTCCTATTCTATTGTCTTCTTCCACTTCTGCACATTACTTGTTTAAAAATAATTCCTTGTCTCTTTTGGCTAACCTCTGGAATTTTGCATTTAATTGGGCATATCTCCCCCTATCAGGGTTGCCTTTTGCTTTCCGTCTTTCTTGGGCTACTTCTAGTGTCTCAGCAGACAGCCATTTTGCCTTCTTGGTTTTCTCTTTCTTTGGGATGTATTTTGTTGCCACCTCCTGAACAATGTTGCGAACTTCTGTCCATAGTTCTTCCAGGACCCTATCTACTAAGTCCAGTCCCTTAAATCTATTATTCACCTCCACTGCATATTCCTTAGGAATATTGTTGTTGTTGTTTATTCGTTTAGTCGCTTCCGACTCTTCGTGACTTCATGGACCAGCCCACGCCAGAGCTTCCTGTCGGTCGTCAACACCCCCAGCTCCCCCAGGGACGAGTCCGTCACCTCTAGAATATCATCCATCCATCGTGCCCTTGGTCGACCCCTCTTCCTTTTGCCTTCCACTCTCCCTAGCATCAGCATCTTCTCCAGGGTGTCCTGTCTTCTCATTATGTGGCCAAAGTATTTCAGTTTTGCCTTTAATATCATTCCCTCAAGTGAGCAGTCTGGCTTTATTTCCTGGAGGATGGACTGGTTGGATCTTCTTGCAGTCCAAGGCACTCTCAGAATTTTCCTCCAACACCACAGTTCAAAAGCATCGATCTTCCTTCGCTCAGCCTTCCTTATGGTCCAGCTCTCGCAGCCATATGTTACTACAGGGAACACCATTGCTTTAACTATGCGGGCCTTTGTTGTCAGTGTGATGTCTCTGCTCTTAACTATTTTATCGAGATTTGTCATTGCTCTTCTTCCAAGGATTAAGCGTCTTCTGATTTCCTGACTGCAGTCAGCATCTGCAGTAATCTTTGCACCTAGGAATACAAAGTCTTTCACTGCTTCTACATTTTCTCCCTCTATTTGCCAGTTATCAATCAAGCTGGTTGCCATAATCTTGGTTTTTTTGAGGTTTAGCTGCAAGCCAGCTTTTGCACTTTCTTCTTTCACCTTCATCATAAGGCTCCTCAGTTCCTCTTCACTTTCAGCCATCAAAGTGGTATCATCTGCATATCTGAGATTGTTAATGTTTCTTCCAGAGATTTTAACTCCAGCCTTGAATTCCTCAAGGCCAGCTTGTCGCATGATGTGTTCTGCATACAAGTTGAATAGGTAGGGTGAGAGGATACAGCCCTGCCGTACTCCTTTCCCAATCTTAAACCAGTCTGTTGTTCCGTGGTCTGTTCTTACTGTTGCTACTTGGTCGTTATACAGATTCTTCAGGAGGCATACAAGATGACTTGGTATCCCCATACCACTAAGAACTTGCCACAATTTGTTATGGTCCACACAGTCAAAGGCTTTAGAATAGTCAATAAAACAGAAATAGATGTTTTTCTGAAACTCCCTGGCTTTTTCCATTATCCAACGGATATTGGCAATTTGGTCTCTAGTTCCTCTGCCTTTTCTAAACCCAGCTTGTACATCTGGCAATTCTCGCTCCATGAACTGCTGAAGTCTACCTTGCAGGATCTTGAGCATTACCTTACTGGCATGTGAAATGAGTGCCACTGTTCGATAGTTTGAACATTCTTTAGTGTTTCCCTTTTTTGGTATGGGGATATAAGTTGATTTTTTCCAGTCTGATGGCCATTCTTGTGTTTTCCAAATTTGCTGGCATATAGCATGCATTACCTTGACAGCATCATCTTGCAAGATTTTGAACAGTTCAGCTGGGATGCCGTCGTCTCCTGTTGCCTTGTTATTAGCAATGCTTCTTAAGGCCCACTCAACCTCACTCTTCAGGATGTCTGGCTCTAGCTCACTGACCACACCGTCAAAGCTATCCCCGATATTGTTATCCTTCCTATACAGGTTTTCTGTATATTCTTGCCACCTTTTCTTGATCTCTTCTTCTTCTGTTAGGTCCTTGCCATCTTTGTTTTTGATCATACCCATTTTGGCCTGGAATTTACCTCCAATGTTTCTAATTTTCTGGAAGAGGTCTCTTGTCCTTCCTATTCTATTGTCTTCTTCCACTTCCGCGCATTGCTTGTTTAAAAATAATTCCTTATCTCTTCTGGCTAACCTCTGGAATTTTGCATTTAATTGGGCATATCTCCCCCTATCACTGTTGCCTTTTGCTCTCCTTCTTTCTTGGGTTACTTCTAGTGTCTCAGCAGACAGCCATTTTGCCTTCTTGGTTTTCTCTTTCTTTGGGATGTATTTTGTTGCCGCCTCCTGAACAATGCTGCCAACCTCTGTCCAGAGTTCTTCCGGGACCCTATCTACTAAGTCCAGTCCCTTAAATCTATTCTTCACCTCCACTGCATATTCCTTAGGAATATTAGTGAGCTCATATCTAGCTGATCTGTGGGTCTTCCCTAATCTCTTTAGTCTGATCCTAAATTGTGCAAGAAGAAGTTCGTGATCTGAACTACAGTCAGCTCCAGGCCTTGTTTTTACTGACTGTACAGATGTCCGCCACCTTTGGCTGCAAAGGATGTAATCAATCTGATTTCGGTGTTGTCCATCTGGTGAAGTCCATGTATAAAGCCGTCTCTTAGGTTGTTGGAAGAGAGTGTTTGTTATGCAGAGTGAATTGTCTTGGCAAAATTCTATCAGCCTGTGTCCTGCTTCGTTTTGTTCTCCCAGGCCATACTTACCTGTAATTCGAGGTGTCATTTGACTGCCCACCTTAGCATTCCAGTCTCCTGTGATGAAAATAACATCTCTTTTAGGCGTGTTGTCCAGTAGGTGCTGCAGATCCTCATAGAACTGCTCTACTTCAGCTTCTTCAGCATTTGTGGTTGGGGCGTATATTTGGATCACTGTGATGTTAGATGGCTTGCCCTGAATTCGAATTGAGATCATTCTGTCGTTTTTTGGGTTGTATCCAAGCACTGCTTTAGCCACTTTACTATTAATTATGAAGGCTACTCCATTTCTTCTGTGGTCCTCTTGTCCGCAGTAGTAGATCTGGTGGTCATTTGATGTGAAGTGGCCCATTCCAGTCCATTTCAGTTCACTGACGCCCAGAATGTCTATCTTTAATCTTGACATCTCACCAATAACCACATCCAATTTGCCCTGGCTCATAGATCTTACATTCCAGGTTCCGATGGTGTGTTGATCCTTAGAACATCGGATTCGCCGTTCACCACCAGCACCGTCGGCCGCTAGCCGTCCTTTCGGCTTTGAGCTAGCTGCGTCATCACGTCTGGGGCTAGTTGAGCTCATCCTCTGTTCCTCCCCAGTAGCATTTTGACCATCTTCCGACCTGGGGGTCTCATCTTCCGATGGTATACCGACATATCTCTGGTTGTACTGATCCATTTAGTTTTCACGGCAAGAATACTGAGGTGGGTTGCCATTACCTTCCTCAGGGATCGCATTTAGTCTGACCTCTCTGTCATGACCTTCCCGTCTTGGGTGGCCCTTCACGGTTTAGCTCATGGCATCATTGAGGTGCTCAAGCTCCAGCACCACGACAAGGTAACGATCCTTTGCTGAAGTTAGGAATATTAGTGAGCTCATATCTAGCTGATCTGTGGGTCTTCCCTAATCTCTTTAGTCTGATCCTAAATTGTGCAAGAAGAAGTTCGTGATCTGAACTACAGTCAGCTCCAGGTCTTGTTTTTACCGACTGTATAGATGTCCGCCACCTTTGTCTGCAAAGGATGTAGTCAATCTGATTTCGGTGTTGTCCATCTGGTGAAGTCCATGTATAAAGCCTTCTCTTAGGTTGTTGGACTAAGTACACTTAATTAAATATAATACATCAATACATACTTTTGAGCAGTAAACCACATGGTAAAGTCAAGAACAAATGCTTTTCTTCCACTGGTAAAACAGCTTCTATCAGCGTAGAGAGCAGTATCTCTATAGTTGCAGATCCCAGACACTTCCAGAATCTTCCCAGCTGTCCACCCATTTTAAAGGGTGCACAGATTACAGGTTCAAAAAGAAATGTCTCTTCTATCCATGTCACCAGGACAGAACATTAATTCTTCCATGTGACCCTGAAAATCTGCTCCAGAAGGCTGTAGTGCAACCCTTTTCACAGACCAAACAAAAATTCCTCTTCCATTCTTATAAGTATAAAAATAATATGGGAGAGCCAGTTTGGTGTAGTGGTTAGGGCATCGAACTAGTAACTGGGAGACAGTGAGTTCTAGTCCTGCCTTAGGCACAAAGCCAGATGAGTGACCTTGGACCAGTCACTCTCTCTCAGCCCTAGGAAGCAGGCAATGGCAAACCACTTCCAAAATCTTGCCAAGAAAACTGCAGGGACTTGTCCAGGCAGTCACTAGGAGTCAACACTGACTCAAGGGCACACACACACACACACAAAATAATACGTTTTAAACATTTAAATCTCTTCTTCCCTGCTTTTGGTAACTCTGGAGGGCCTGAGGCTAAATGTCCCATTCAAATCCATCCCATTTTCTGAAGGAAAAAATAAAAAATTATAACTGTTATTATTACAGGTATTGTTTATTAGACGTATGTTGGGGGTTTTGTGGATTTATATGCTGTATATGAAGGCATAGGGCTTGAGTGAAATAAAAAGTTATAGGGCTTATGAAGAACGAATCAAACTAAATGTCAGTAGAAACTGAGAAGTGGCTATCATGATTCTGCATACCTTCTATCATCATTTTATACTACCACTTTGAAAATCCCTAAGTAGATATTGACTCTGCTTGCCAATATTAAGATTTATTAGTGCAAGTTGTATTGATTGGGACACATATAAGTCATTATTAGATCACAAGGATTAATAAATCTTAATAGTAAGCCATACACAGGAATCAATGTTACATTTTCAAAGTACATAGATTCTTTGCCATCCCTGAAGATCCATGCACAATATTTTTGAGAGAAGTATCAAAACAACTGTGGATGAAACTTTAAATATAGCCCACAGCTAACAAAAATATGTTTAAACTGTTGCCCTGATATGTTGAAATCTACAGTGCCAGTGAACAGATAAGTTTAGTTTATAAAAGTGGTGAGTTTTGTCCTGTTTTAGTTTTTCTGAAATGACTCACCCAGCTACAATATTGCTAATTATATCTACTGACTGCTAGTGACATAATAGCAGGAGTTTCAGGTTTTGTTGGTTAGGGCTACAAAACAGAAACTGCACAATGTACAAACCTATGGATTTGTTTGCTTGTTTATAACCTTTCATGCTATTGTTTATAACATTTCATGCTATGCATAGCTGCTTACAGAATAGTAAAAATAAAGACCTCAGGCTTAAAATTGAAACAAACATGATACAGAAAATATCCCAGGCACTAGTTCATAATGTTTTATATTTTTTATAATGGTCAACTGTGATGGAAATGAGCTGCTCAGGGACCTCCCAGATGGTATTCAGGTAAAAAGGTAATCGCCTTAATAGCTTTTGCTTGCAACAGATATGTCCTTTACCTTCTGAGAGCAGCTGATTATCCATTGTGGGTGTGGTTGAGTAATCTGAGGCTGTTGCAGAAGGAATATAAAGCAACCCATTTCATGGGAGTGAGGAGTAAAATTTACAGGGGAAATTTCCCTCTAATTCAGTAGCGTGAATCTGCCTAGCCTGAGAAAGAAACAAGAATCAAAACCTTCCACTGATGACTTCATTAAAGTGAAGATTAATAGAAAGGACTCTAGACTTAGGAGTCTGCAATGCTTGTGGCATCTTTATATGCCTCTCTGAAAACAATCTGGCATATAATTGCAGCAACTGCAATATGTAGTAGTGCTTGAACAACAACTGAAGGGATTGGTGCAATTAATGGCCACCTTTCAGCTGACAAAAGTTGGAAGATTTATTAGATTGAGCTAAGAAGTCATTACAACAGGAGCTGATAGTACAAGCAACTCCCCATAAAGCAAATAATGAAACCAAGGAGTAAGCATATTTGATGACAATGAAACCAGAAGCAAGAGATAAGGAAGATTTTTTGAAGTTTGAGAATCCAGGAATTTCTTCAGGCTTTGTTGAAGAAATATGTTTTGAGCTTCAGCATGATGGGGTTCGTCAGGAGAGTTTTAAATAAGTTATAAATCTGGAGGGCCTAAAAGTGAAAACAGAATTATATTAAACATCCTTCTCCCCTTAAAAGCACAAAAAGCTTTAATCTGTATCTCCCTTCTCCCTATCCTGGAGTTTGCACAAACTGCTCCTAGAAATCCCCAGAAAAACTGAAATCAAGAAGAAAAGAAACTAGTCTTCATCTGTGAACTGTGGAATATGTGCTAAATGACAAGTGAAAAGGAGCCTGAAGCTCAGAGGGCTCTAAGTAGCAACTTATGATGGCTAACAGTTCCACTTGGTTCCTAAAATAAAATTAAATATGTTTCGTTTCAAACTAAGGTAGACTGATTTGTATCCATAGGCAGAAAGTAATAGGAGAAGGATGATAGTAGCAAAGGATCATATAAACACGTGACACATCAAATGAACACTGGAACTGCATGTGTTTTTTTAACGGAGCATCCAGTAAATATTCATTAAAGGGAATTCCATTCCCTTGCTCATTTATTTAGAAAATTTATGTGGTTGCCCATCTTAAATAAACAATTCTGGGCAATTAGCATCCAATCCACAAGAACAGTATGATAAAATCCCTATCAATAAAACAAAAATATAATTAAAAGTAATGATACAATAGCTGAGGCACCACATAACTAACTCACAATACGAAAGTGCACATACATTGGGTTCCTCTAACATCCTGGCCCTAATGCCTGGAGGAAAGGCCAGGCATTTATAGCCTGCCAGAAGCCCAAGAGGGTCAGGGCCTTCTGGATGTCATAGGGAGGCTGTTCCATTGGGTTTGCTTTCAGCTCTCCTGGGCTTAAGGAAACCTCCTGGTCAGGCAAGTGCCTCCTTAAGAGTTAGAGTCTCCTGTGCATACCTCTGTATCACAGATATCAACTGGACAATGTCAGAAAAAATGAGAGAGACAGTGTACAGTGATGGGTGAGATTCTCTCTGCATGTATGTTCTCTTCCACCTGTAAAGAAGTGGAATAGCATCCAGTTTGGGCAATGGATCAGCCAGGGTGACTAGTGGCCTGTGCTCAAGCGTAATTGTGTCAAACACTCTTCCTTTACTTGGCAACCCCCAGCAGCAGCAGCCTGCAGCTGAAATTAACTAGTAATTTTATAAGAATTCTTGTTATTTCTCCTTTTAACCATTCAACATTTATCATCTCCATATTATTCGCTATTTTACCTATCATAGTGTGCTATATACTATAACCCTGAATTTAGACACTTACGTGCTTGCACCTTTTCTTCCATGAACTTTTCACTGCTTATGGTTGCTTATTTTGCCAGACGGTGAGTCTTTACCAGACTGCAGTACAATATATTTCTGTATGTACATTAATAAAATGGGTAAATTATCCTTTGTACGTAAGCACTTGAATTTGGTAGTAACTCTTTATTTTTGGACTACAGCAGCTTCAGAATGTTGTCCCTAGTGGGTGGGGAAAGGAATCTTTCTTAGCCCTGGAGATTTTTATGTTGGGATTATCTTAGCTGAACCATTTTTCCCACTATGCTAAGTTTATACTTCCAAGAAAAAATGTTTTTGTGCATGCCAGGGAAGGAGGAAAAATAACCTTTAATCTGACACCCAAGAAAAGCTTTATTACTCCATGCATAAACTGATCCTTAGTTGGCTGAATTACAATAAAGGGTTTTTTTCCCCTCTCTCCCTGTCTCATTTACAGACACAGAGAGCTGTAATAACTAAATGTTTATAAGTAGTTAAAAGATGTCCTAAGTCTGGATTGATTCCTTCCTTCCTTCCTTCCTTCCTTCCTTCCTTCCTTCCTTCCTTCCTTCCTTCCTTCCTTCCTTCCTTCCTTCTTTTTTTTGCCATTAACCTCATAAAACATGATAGAAAAGTGTCTTGTGCTTCTCTAAACTTAACAGACATTTTCCTCTGTTATAAATGGTAATTTGTAGCAGTGCTTGTGCTATAAAAGGAATGGGCAGATGAGAATGGAAATGAAGGATGTCTATTACTTCCTTGAAACAAGTAACTTTAGGGTAGTCCCACAGATTAAGACAAATAAAATTATGTTATTAGAATAATCCACTTCACAAAATTTTTAATACATCAGTGGCAAATGTCTGTATGAAAACCCTAAATTGTAGACTGTGACAAGGTATCAGAAGTTGTATTTTCATTCAAAACAAAATCTATTCATCTGATGCTGGAACTGGTGAAAAGTTCAGTTATTCTTGCTTTACTGAGCATGAAATAGAATTGAAAGGCAATATTAAATGGGTTATTAAACTTAAGACATGGTATTTTGTAATCCTTCTCTTCATCTTTTCACCTGCGTAGATAATGCTTTGCCATATTCTCTGAGGAATCTGACAGTTCCTGTGGCCTTTAAATTTCTGTAAATTTTAGTATTTCCGTTATTTAGTAGTCTTTATATGGTAAGCTAAAATATGGTTCCTCAAGGATTCAAACTTCTATTAACTTCATTGCATATGCATGCATACACATATCCCATTACACAAATCATTACTGGACAATGAATATTCATGTTTAGTAATAAAAGCATCACAGCTTTAAAGCAAGGTTCTCAATTTTGCCAAGCAAGCTTTTTGTGACAAACATAATTCCTAGTCTTTTAAATTCCTGACTTCTTCCGGTCCATTTCACAAGATGCAGCATTGGCTGCTTTTCTATGATGGCTGCAGATTTCTGTTTTTTCCCCAGCAACACTATAGGCCTTTCACAGCTTATAACACTTTAATTAGAACTTTCTGCCATGTCTGGGGGCAGGATTCAAAATCCATTTAAATTAAAGACTTTCTGTTAAGTATTCCAGTAAGCCTATAGTCAGTTAAAGGAAAGTACATGAACATATTGCTAGAATAATTGTTATTGTCCATTGTATTTAGTCAGAACCACTAATAGCTGGAAAGCTTGGCTAAAATTATTCTCATATGGGAAGGAAATGGATAAATATATAGATTGCTTGAGCAGTACGAATTTTGTGAATTGTGATGTGCGCCAACAGGATCCATATTTTCTGAGCAAATTTTACAAATCAGAACCTCTTTATCTAGTACCTTTTGATGTTAATACCTTTACTGAATATCTTTGAATATTCTAATGCAGTTCTCAGATTAAAAAGTACCAAACTAGATTTTTCAATGTTTATTTTTACAACACATATATAAAACCTATAAGTTTCTGCATTTCATAAACATATATTTAGAATTGTGTATTTGAGTAAAAAAAAATTAAGAGGCATATTTAAGTATGCATTTGAAAACCAGTTTTATAGTCAGATGGACTATAAAATATTCAGTGAGGAAATGGGACAGCATGAACACATGCAAAAATGAAATGGACTAGAAAAAGGCTCACTGATCCCAAGATGAATGATACAAACAAAAAAGTTACTCAAAGCAAAGATGGGCAACTCGCTGTCTACAGGCCCCAGGCAGCCCTCCCATGTGTGATCTTCAGAACCCCCAATATTTTTTTTAAATTTAAAATTTCATTTGTTTATTTGTTTGGGGAGTTTGTGGATTCTAAGGGGCTTGAGGTACCCATTACACCCTTTAGGCTAATTCTTGTCAGGTTTAAGATACGAATATTGTTCCTTGAAACCCCCAGATACCAAAAGGCCCAGAATTTTCAATCCTGACCTGTGTGGTGATATCATGACATCATCAGTCATGTCTTCTACCACCAAGGCATGGCGTTCAAAAAGAAGTATGGCCCTCCTTAGGCTGAATATGTTTGCCCATTCTGAGTTAGGCCATCATGTTTGACCCATTGTTCAGTGCAAGAATTCAAAATAAAGCATTTTCAACAGATGTTAATCCAGCATTCACTATAAGATATTCCAGTGAAAGGGAGCACGTAACTTCTCTAGGTAGTTAATATCATCATTTTTTTCCTTCTTGTTGGGATGTTTTTCCCAGCTATTATTCCATGCTTTGCATTTTGAGACAATAGAGAATGTGGCATAGCGACCTTCTAACTGACACCCTTTCAGGTACTTGAAGACTGCTATTCTAAGTTCCATCATTGTTTCTCAAGATTCAACATATCCAGGTACCATAATTTATTCTCATATTTTCCTTTGCCCTTCTTTGCAACTTCTCCAATTTGTCTGAATCATCCTTAAAGTAGAGTGGCAAGAACTGGAAGACACTTGCATTCAAATAAGTAAAGTTAGGTGTGGAATGGCCAATGGAGAATAAAGTACAACAATCACTTCCCATAATCTGGAAACACTTTCATTGGTGCAGTTTAACATTCAGATTCAATTTTTATGTATTTTTTTTTTATTTAAAAAATACATAAAAATTATGTATAGGCTTAGGGTACACTCAAATTGTTAATGATTGTAAGTACTATACATACTTGACCTCTGTAAATCAGCTTAAAGCAATGAGGAAAATTATACAAATGAAGTAAAAACAATAGCATCAGGACAAGCACCTGCACTATATTTGTGCATATAAATCTCATTCATCAACACGTACTATAAACAGAACATCATTCAACATCTCAGCCCCCAAGATTTGCTGAAACAGCCAGCTTTTCATGGCTTTCATGAATTCCTCTATGGCTGAAAAAAAATCTGGGTAACTGCTAGATGATAGCAAAGAGTCAAGAGATTTCTGTATCTCTTGGCTGCCATATAATGGTCACCCAGTATTTGCAGCTCTGGCATGGGTAGCCTAAAATAGTACTTGTTGTTCTTGTTGTTGTTCCTTTTAGTATGGAATCCCTTACTGTTAAAACATTTGTTTTGTTCTCTTGCAAGGAACAATTGTATCCCCTTTGTAGATATATCTAATTGTATGTTTCCCATCAGGAAATATTTCTTTTGTTAAATTTATATCCCACCTTTTCACAAACATGTTTCAGTTATTTTTTAATGTTATGGAAGGAATATAGCCTATAAGCCATCTTTAATCTCTTCCTATCCATTTTCTGGTATATGATCTTCCTCTTGTTCCTTTTGCTTCCTGAATTGCTTGCTTTCCTCTTTCTATTTCTCTCACAAATGAAATTTTAAAATATTTATACCTCTTCCATCTTCATATTCTCAACATGCCCTTCCCATAGTCCCTGGTTTTGATAGATATGAATGTGTGCCTATGTAACTAATCAACTCCGTGTTTGAATTTTGTTATATGAGCCATTCCTGGGTTGTTGTTTTTTAAACTACATTTTGCAGTAGGATTAACAAAGTGATTAATTTACATTGCATGACTAGACCACCCATTATTTGACAACATTAAAAATTACTCAGCTAAGAAATTTGCTTACTGCCTGATTAGCATAAGTGAATTTAAGAGGCGTTTTAGTCAGTGCTGTCAAAATTATTTTTGTATAGTTGTGTTAACATTATGTCTTTTTTACATTCCTAATTACTTCTACAGTTGAAAAATTATAAATGCAGTACTGTTTATCATTTTTCTTTCTGTTTTTATTCTGCCATTTTCATAGACTTTTTTCATATAACGGTATCACAAGGAAACTTTTTGTACATATAACATAGTGTATTTCACTTTCAACCAGTGTTGTACAAAGACAGCTGTCAGAATAATTAAAACAAGGGGACTTGTGCAATAAATTGGAACTTGAATCACAACTCTGGTAAGCAACTTTTGACGCATTCAGACTGTTGGGCCATTCTCTCTCTGCTTCTTTGTACCTCTCATTGGTACTCTTTGTGGCTTGGCATCATGTTACCACATTCACCCACTAGAATCAGCCCAACCAATTCGATCTTGCAAGGAAAAGCAGTTGGTAGTACCCCACTCGGGAGGGGTGTGGGGAGCTGAGGCTCAGAGGTGCTGCTTTTCAGTAGCAGCACTGGCTCTCTGAATTGCCTCCCATTAGAGATTAGGTTAGCTCCTACTTTTACTGCATTGCAGAAGCAGCTGTAAATGAAAGGTATTCAGGACTTAATACCAAGATTGATCGATTATTGCTGACCATGGATGTTTTATTAGTTGTTGGATTCCTGTAAACTCCCAAGATTCCTATGGGATTGTGGCAAGGTAGAAATAAAATAAATAAATAGCTGGCTGAAATATTATTGGTTCTCTAGTAGCAGCAATGCTTGCACAGATGTCACCTTATACCAACAGAAAAAGACCACTGTTTTTGACTGCTTTTGAAGGACAAAAAAAAACCCCTCTTGTATCGGGCAGGAGGTTTCTGAAAACCAAAGAGCACTACAGAGTATCTTCCAGTGAGCTTTGTTAATTACATTGCATTACAGTTACTGCCTGTCATGTGCTTCATGTGACATTGTGAGAAGAAATGTTGCCCTTTTTAACAGGCAAAGGGTAATGCAGTGTGGTAATGCCCTTTAAAACCAGCATCCCAGGGCAGTTTACAATGCATTAAAATAAATAAAATTTATTAATTTTTAAAATGCACAATAAAACATAACAATTAAAATACTTAACACTGACATTACTAAATAATAAAAGAAGTGGTTTCTGTAATTAAGGTTTTTAAGAAGTAAATACACTTAAAATTCACATATTGATTAAGTGCTGAAAGAATTTAAAGGTATTTCTCCAAAAAGACAATTAAGTTGGTGTCAAGAGTACCTCACACAGGAAGGCAATCCAGAGTCAGGAGAATGGAGTCTGACTAAAACAGCCTGTTCCCATGTACCTACTCACTACATTCTTAGCATGGGGGCCACCCAGAGCTCAGCCTCCAAAGATGATCTCAGGGTGTGAGTAGGAACATATGAAAAGTGATGTTGTGGCTCCAAGCTCTGAAGGAGTTTTAGATTGAAACCAGCACCTTGACTTGGGGCTGAAAATGAACTGGGGGCTCGCCAAGATCACAAGGAACTAGTCTGATGTGTCCAGATTACCCCAGTGCCGTCACCACTTACTAATTCAGGTTTTCAAGGGCAGCCTCGCTTACTGTATAATGCATTGCAGTAATATAAATGAGAAGTTACTAGGGTTAGTGCAGAATGCCTATCTCTGTTCAGGTGTAACTGAAGCTGGTACACAGAAGCCACTTCTGCCTATATTGTTAAAGATGGGTTCAGAAGTGTCTCCAAGTTACAAACTTGAATCTTTAGGGAGAGTTTAATCCCATCCAGCAAGTGGAATTCTACTCATCTGGATAAATAAACCCTCCACTGATAGCATCTCTTTCTTGTCTGGAGTGATTCCTTTTGTCCTCATCCCCTCCATTACCGCAGGTACTGATTCACTGGCTTGGCTGGATCCTGTGAGGAGGAGAGATAGAGCTGAGAGTAATCAGCATACTGATGACATTTTACTCTAAATCGCCAAATGATCTCTCTCAACAGCTTCATGTAGATGTTGAAAAATATGGGGGATAAAATGGAACCTGTGGAACCCCACGGTATAATCACCATGGTGTTGAGCTGAAATTATTTAGGACCAAATTCTGGAAACGGCCATTCATATATGAGCAGAGCCACTTCAACACTATTCTGACCACCCCTAACTTGAAAACTTTTTCATTAATATATTGTTTCTCAACACTTGAAGATGTATGGACTTTAACTCCCAGAATTCCCCAGCCATCATGGGAGTTGAAGTCCACACAACTTAAAGTTGCTGGCATTGAGAAATACTGCTTTAGTTGATGGTATTGCAAGCTCCTGAGCTGTCAGCCCTCCCAGGTAAACCAGACAGGAAACACAACCAGATGAGCTACTTCTACTTTATTTTTAGGCTACATTAACAGAATCTTGCAAGTCTGCAAGTGCAAATCTCCTGTTGTCCCTTTTTACTGCCTGCCAAGTTAGGGTGGATCCTTTCTAAGTTTCTTTCTCTGTCCTTTACTCCATTGCAGGCTCCTCCCCCTTTTATCTGATCGTTCCCTAGGCAGCATCTCTCTCCCCCTCCAGTCTTCCAAGGTCATTCTCACATTCCATTACATGAGCACTCTAGGAGAATCAACACTGTTCCCCCTCCATCCATCCCTCTCCAGGCAGAGATAATTCAGCATAGTGATCAAGGCAGTTTCAGTGCTTGAACCCCAAATTGAAATAGATCTAGAAAATCTAGGTTGTTTAGTAATATTGTTAATCTTCCCTCCATGCAATCTAGACTGAAAACATTTAATCCAAGGAACAAGAATCAAATGACTCTAATACTGTTTTTAGAAGGAAGGGTAAGGTTACAATTCCAGCAAGTACTCTACTTTCAAATGAAACACTTAGTGTGCAAAGTCTCTCATCATTTTCTTCCATTTCACTCTTGTGAAGAAGGGACATTCTGGGAATATCGGCCACTGGCCTATAACGATTTAGGCCTTTTGGGTCAATTTTTTTCAGGATTAGTCTCCCTTCAGCACCCCTCAGTTAATAATAGGAACAGTCGAGGAACTGTTATTGTCTTATGAGAATTGAGGACCTTGCCCTCAAATACAGAAAAGATGGCTGAAATACCAGGAGTTACTTTTAGTCTTTGGGAATCTTTTCCATGCAGGGTTTTATCATTGCTGTTTGTTTGTCTTTGCCTAATTCATAGTTCTGGAGAAGTCAAAAGAAGACACATTCTGTTGTACTATTTTGGTAGCTGTTCTGTGCTGCCCATTACAAACACACAGACAAACACACAAACACAATTGAAGATATTTATTGCAGTCGTAAATCTTTCACCAAAGTAACGCAGAGCATTCTACAAGCTTTCTGCAAGCTCTTTTTTTTATAAAGCTTTATTAATTTTTTCAGCATATACATGAAATACACAGACTAAAAAGAATGAAACAAAGAATACTACAGGAATAAAGAAAAGAAAAAAGTGCAAAAATACAGAGAAGACTATTACATGGTGGCTTCTGACTTTCTGTGACAAAGGTATATATAACTCATTATCAATCTCTTCCTCTAATTTAAACTAAGATAAACATTATTTCTATAAAGCCTTTCCAACTCTATATGACATTCTCCTCTAAAACAAACTCTCTCTCCTCTTAAAAAAATAAAAAAACTTTTCTAACATAATTATTCGCCTAATAAGCAAATACTCAAATATCATCCTATTTCACTAAAATTTTACTCCTCTGTGCCTACTAAAATAACAAAAGATACATTATCTACATTTGGTTAACATCCTTTTACCCAAGGTGAAATTGTTATCCCCAAAACAAAAACATCAGTCTAAACCTTTAAGAGACCATCCTGATAAACACATTTAGACAATTATCTGACTTCAAAATAGGCTAAGGCATTTACATATCTCAGTATTACACACAAAGCGTTCCCCTTTCAAGTCTCAAATTCAGCAGCCAGCTGTGATGCTTGGTCTCGATTTTCCAGGAACACAGCCAATCATACCTCTCCCTTTGCGCCCGAAGCTCTTCTTTCTTCAGAATCAAAGTTAACTCTCCACAGTCCAATTTTTCTCCCTTCACTTTTTGACTTGGAAACGTTACTCCTCATTTTCTTCTTTAAAGAAGGAGCCCTACTCTCAAAGTAGTTTTCACTGTTGTCTTCCTTTTCAAGTTGTTGGTAGGCTTTAGACTCCGCAAGTTCTAGGAGTCGATCCAGGGCTTGGGTGACGTCAAGGTAGAGTTCTTTAAAGATCACTTTCATTTCTTCCATGTCTCTCCACAGTGTGTTATCAGGAGAAAAAAGATGTCAACAAGAGCCGTTCTCACAGGAAAGCAGAGGCAGAAAGCTCAAAATTCAACTCTGCAGTTATCAACGAAGTAGATAAATCTTTTATAATCCTCAAAACATTAAGAAAATGGCAGCAAAACAGCAAGAATCTTTAAATCCCAATCTTTAAATCCCTACACAATTTAAATATTAAAAAAGCCAACTTTCCAAGTTAATAAATTCCAAAAATAATGAAAATCACCAAGAGCTTTGCATTTCTTTATTGCAAAAGGCCTCTCTTCAGTAACAAATAGTAAAGGTAAAGGTTTCCCTTGACGTAAAGTCCAGTCGAGTCCGACTCTAGGGGGCGGTGCTCATCTCCGTTTCTAAGCCTTGGAGCCGGCGTTGTCATAGACACTTCCGGGTCATGTGGCCAGCATGACGACTCGGAACGCCGTTACCTTCCCGCCGAAGCGGTACCTATTGATCTACTCACATTTGCATGTTTTCGAACTGCTAGGTGGGCAGGAGCTGGGATTAACAACGGGAGCTCACCCCGCTGCGCGGTTTCGAACCGCCGACCTTCCGATCAACAGCTCAGCGGTTTAACCTGCAGCGCCACCGCGTCCCGCGGTAACAAATAAGCAAACAAAAAAACCAAAAACCCTTGGTGTTTTAAAAATGAGATGGCAAGATTTAGTGTCTGTTTTACAGCTTCGGTGCAGCCCCGAACTTGATGACATCCGCGCCTCCCAGCACTCCCAATCACGGATTGATCGCAAGGACTCCCTTCTGCGACACCCCCCCCCCCCGCAAGAAAATGCTGTCCGGAGAACAAAAGGGACAATTTCCTGGATTCTCCGACTTCTTCAGGCGTCAGGGACCCAGCCTGCCTCCAGAAATGCTGCGCTGTTGGCGCTGCTTAAAAAAGCCGTACCGTTCAGTCTGCCATTCCCCACAGGAAGCCACTTTCTGCAGTCTCAAATTCAGGAAGATCTAAGAGTAGTCCATTTCCAGTCCACGGTTCCAGGTAAACCAGCGCAGCATACACACAGTGACAAGTAGCAAATTTGAATGTTGTTAGTTACAAAAGCCATATCTTGTGTTTAGCCCTGATGCAGCTGAATCGTGCTTCTTTCTTTTAGGTAAATGGCCTGAGTTTGCTCTTCTCTCCTTAATTTGTGACATGTTGCAGGGCTTGGGACCTTGCCTAGCTCAGGCTCTGGTTCAGCTGACTCGGCCTGTACCCATCCCTCTTTGGGGGTGCTCTCTTTAGTTAATCCCTCTAGTGCAACCTGAGACTCAGACTGGTCAGACTCTTCAGCTTCTAAATCTGAAGACTCAGGCTGATCTCTAACACTAGTCTTGATATAGTTGTTGCTGCTTATTTGTTGGAGGAGCTAATTCCTCAGCAACAGACATGGGTGTAATTGTTTAATATTAATTATTCTGAAACTATTTATAAATTTGGTAAATTGAGAGGAAAGAAAGCAATGGGAACAGTTTTCAGTCACACAGTGGTGGTGGAAAGCAGAGGGACAGTTCCACTGCATGAGTGTAGGTTTGCTCATGTAACATTGCATGTAGATCGGTGAACAGAACTCATTTATGTAACACCCCTGTGCCCAGTCACCTGGAAATAAGTCCCACTGCATTTGATGAGGCTTATATCTGACTAGATATATATATTGCTAATCTCAGGCTTAGACAGGAAGTTACTAATGTTTGAGGAAACTTATTTTAGATTCTCTTAGAAGAGGTGTCAAGCTGAACTGTTCCACAGGCTAATTAAAGTGTTACGAAAAGTAATATTGCAAAGATCTGACCAACTGCAAAAGAAAAATGAAGAAACTAATGGAAATGGAATGTTCTACAATAAATAGCTCCAAGCAAGAGCATATTTGAATTAAAGATGTTATCTGCTATGATAGTTTTAGTACCACCATGGAGTTTTGTGACTGCATCATGGGGCTCACTGAACATGAATGGAGCTATCTAGCATTTCAGCTTTATTCCCAGTACAGACTGTAAAATGCACAGCCAAAACCCCAGAAGCAATATAATTACTATGCTACTTGAAATATTAAAATGTCAGTAAAATTAGGCAGATAAAAGAATGAACTGATACAAAAATGTGTATAAAAGACAGGATCTGAATATAAAAGACAGGATCTGAATATAAAAGACAGGATCTGAATATTAGCAGGGTTGCTAAAGAAACAGTCTGAATCTAGCAAGTTAAGAACTTGGCTTGCTCTACTTCAAAAAAAAAAAGTAAAGCAATTAGAATTGAGCATAGAGTCATCTGGTATTACATAGTACATTTATACTCACTATGCTCAGCATTAAACTGACACAGGAAACCATACAAATGTTCTTGGCTCCACCCACATGCTAGGCAACTTACATGCAAAATTCTAATTAGTCTCTCGCCACTACCCCTGCCCCACATTTGTATTTTTAAAGCTCTACAGGCAATTTAATTCTTACTTTGCTCCTTGGTGTGATTCTTTGCTGTTGCTGTTCTAACTCCAGAGATCCACATTTTGGAAACAGCCAAGTGTACTTTAAACCTGAGCTTGTTAAATGATGGCCCAGCACTGAAAGAGATTGCAAAAGGCAGTTGTTAAAAGGAAGAGATCTTTAAAAAAATTGCTGAGTGAGTGCTGATCTTTCTATAATTAAACTGGTGTTTAATTTAATGCTGTTTATTTAAACAGTATGAGTGATGTTTATGTTTGTATCATTATGCCAGATTGCTAAGTGACTTAAAAAGACAATGAAACAGCACTATATATATTGATATGTATCAAGTACTAGATGTCTGAACAATAGTTAACTTTTTTTTCAGTAATCATGTTTACATGTAGATTACTGACAAGATATTAAATGTGGATGCCCAACACCCCCAAATAGCTTGGACTTTTTTCAGCTTAGATGTAGATACTTAGAGATGATTTAGATGTTCTGATAGGGCACTGAATGGAGATACTTCTATATATACACAAGAGATAAATCACCAAGGCTTTCCTACACAATCTGCTAACCATATATGGCAAACCAGCTAGAGGACCTACCTCATACACAATATGCAGCCTGCCTAGGACTTCCAAAGGTATAGTGTGATATCAGGTACCTGAAAGACCATAATACATGGTCAATGGAGCTTTTCTTGCTTGGTGAGATTCAAGTTTTGTAGCCCAGATTTATAGAATGAAAAAAAATAAATCCAGTGGCCTAAATTACTTCTAGGGGCTAAATCTAGTGTCATAGGGGCAACAATATTTCCATCATATACTGTACTGTTTTACATGTTGGAGACTGTGCTTCAAAAGGATAAAATATTGCCATCATTTGTTACTGTTTCTGTCATGTCCAAGGATGAACAGCTGTTGCACTGTTAACTTTCAAAGACTGAACCTCTAAAGAAAGCAGGTGGGCTAGCACAATGGATTGTGGAAATGTAAATCAACATTAGATATGTATATTGTGTTGTTAGAAGATTAGTCCCAGCTATGCTTAACCTGTTGCTAGAATGCAGTCTATTCGTTTCACAGGCTCTTCTTTTGCAGGCAGTGTTTATGCAAAAAAAAAAAAAAAAGGAAAGGGGAATTTGGAAGAAATATAATTGGTTCATCACATCAAAGTATTTAGATGGATGCACATGCCTCTTGCTGTGGCATGTTACCTTGAATTGAAAAGAATCAACAAAGAATGCTGTAATGGATTGTGTATGTGCGTGTGCATGCATGTGAGTCTGTATTCATGTAGGCCTGTTTGTGTTACACCTGGATTTGGTGTCTCTGGCTTCTAAATAGAATAATCAATGCTATTACCTTTCCCTCCCTTATCTAAATCACATCAGGATTCTACAGTAGATCAATAGTTATAACAAAGGGGGCCAGAGCTCTAATTCCATTGGGAACCATTACTCTGCTGTCTAAGATCTAGATCTAGATTCTCAATAAGGTTATCTAGTATTCCATAGTAGTTAACAACTGGCAGTTATTAATGCATTGCAACTTCAGCTTTACAATGATGGAACTGATAACAAGGCATATTTGTCCTTTTTCCCTTCTTCCATCTTTTTTATTATTTTCTCTCCAGCCCAACCAGTTATATATATGCCAGTTTCTTTACTGGAATTCTTAGAACATGGAAGCTTGTCTTTAAACAGGCTTAATATTTGCTGCAGCATTACAAAGTCTAGTCAAAATAAATAGAAAACTTAAACTAGCCTTTTCATTGACAGTTACTACACAAAGCCACCAAGAAATAAAAAACCTTATATTGTAGCATAGAAATATTTTTGTTTTTTTTACCACCCATGTCAATCCTCCCCCACTGTAGAAGCAGAAAGGTTGACATTTGCAATTGCATAATTTTAATCTAATGTATCTATAAACCACTTAGCAGCTTTTTCTACATTAATTTATTTTTAAAGAGAATATTCAGTGAATAAAAACATTTTTCCCGTCAATGTGGACAGCATTAATCCTTCTCATCAAAAATAGTCAATTTGCATTGGCTAGGTAAATACTGTGGCAGATAATTTACATGTCATGTCATAAAATCTTCAGTTCAGCTTTCACTGAATTAAATTGCTAGAGGAGCTGTACATTCTTCTTTCTGATTTCTTTAAAAAAACTATGACATAATATAATTTCCTAAATATCTTGGAGCAAAGGAAGGAAACAAAAACAATGGTATTTATGAGGCTAAAAAAGATACATATAAGTGAAAAATATTTTGAGTCTCTGAAAATGCTTGTTATATTCTGCCTTAGATCCAAATCCGAATTTGTTGTAGGATAGAACTGCATATTTGATAAATCACTCAGCTCCAAACTCCATTTTACATGTTATATGGTAGTGAATGAGAGAGTGGGTGCAAAAGTAGTTCAGCAGCTAAGACATTTACATCTCTTCTTTAAGCAATTTCATGAATTAAGAAAATAAGGGCCTCTGCTTTTTTATATAATGCAAATCATATTTTGGTAATATTTGAAGAAGAGGTATACTTATATTCTGACTACAGTGGGGCAGAGGGGTACCTTTTGTGAAGATGCTTGAATGATTGATTATACAATATGTCATCAAGTTGGTGTCAACTCTTAGCACGCAGATTTTCTCCTGGAGGATCTGTCCCCAGCTTGATCCTTCAGGTCTTCTAATGATGCACCCATTGCCACTGTAACTGAGTCCACTCACCTTACTGCTGGTCATCCTCCTCTCTTTCCTTCTACCTTTCCCAGCATTATAGACTTCTCAATAGACCTACAGTATGTCTTCACATAATGGGTCCAAAGTATGATAATTTGAGCCTGGTCATTTGTGCCTCAAGTGAGAACTCTGGGTTGATTTGTTCAATAATCCATATGTTTATTTTCTTAGTTATTCATGGTATTCTCAAGAATTGTCTCCAACATGCTTAGCTATTGTTTAAGAAATCTCTAGTGAAACCATGATTTAGCCACTTTGGCTACTATTCAAATTAATTTGTGTGTGAAGGCTGTGGATTTTGTAAACCCCTCCCCTTTTCTACCTTTCAAGTCCTTTGAATATATATGCAAACAGAAGCCAAACTATCCAAATTCCATGCAAAGGATAAGGAGAAATAGGAATTGGAATAAAACAGAGCTGGATGGCTAATATCAGGAAAAGCAGTTGGACTTCCAGATTACATGCTTCAGAGTGGATGTAACTGCCAAAATGGGACTTTTAGACATGATGGTAATTTAGAGCCAAAGGGATAACATACCTTCAGGCTGATGTCATTAGATATTAGGAATATATTCCTGGAATGTGACCAAGAATAAGAAATAATATTATCTCCAATCCATGAATTAGTTCAAATGTGTTTTCCCACTTTACTCCTGAGAATAATGAACATGAACAATGGAATGTGTGAGCTAAGAGCTCACTTAGCTCAGTCAAGTCCACTTCCTGCAGTATGAAAGGTACATGATACTCAGCCTGCATGTGACTTAAACACTTCTGTACATTTTTCCCTGGATTAATCATCTTTCTTTTATCTTTCTATTTCATTAATTTTTACTAAAAAATTATCACAGAAAGAGGGAAGTAATTAACTACCTTTATATTAACTAACATAGGCTACAGATTAGGCTTTACCAAATTTGGAAATTTAATGACACTAGAGTCTGAATATAATTCCTCAGTTGTAAACTAACAGGAAAATTAATGAGTTAAAAAATGTTAGCTCGTTACAGAGATATTACAGTTAGGCGTTTAGTATCTGTTTATAAAATTGGCTATTTACACAATTGATTTTCAGACGCTTGCAGCCAGAAATACTGAAATGCCTTGGTTTTTAATCATCAGCTCTGTGCTCCTATCTTGTGAATGAAAGTTGAGCTGATATTAAGCAGCATACTAATCTGGATATAGTAGGCAATAGTTGTTGCCTCTTCTTCCAGAACAATGTATTTTACAAATGTTTCAAGGTAGAAGGGGAGCAGAGGAGTAAAGTTTCCATTAAAGGCTATTTTCTACTCATGCCTTGGTATAAGAGCCATTATAAAGCATGACAAGAAAAAAATACTGTAACTAGAAATAATGGGATGAAATTGGAAAAAAAAAAGGCTGCCATTTCTCATAGCCATTTCACCTATTAGAGGGTGAAATAGACAAGTCTCCCAAGGGAAGTAGTATATGACATTCAAGCATTTGGTTCATTTAAAGGACTATAGTGGCATAAGTTCTGAAGTACGAAGTACAGGGAGATATATGATATGAATAGTGAGGGAGGGAGTTCAGTTTGAAAATTGGAATAGGAGTTAATAATACTATTTTAAACAAAATAAAATGAACACTAATACTTACATATGGCATGTCAAGGAAGCAGACTTTAGGAGGCAACCTGGAAGGCCAAATTTGCTGCAAATAGCATGAAAATCCACTCCAAATTGGCAGAGGTCTATGCAGTGTCTCAGCTGAGTCATGCCCTCAAGGAAGACACTTAGTAGAAGCCTTGCCAACTTGCCTCATTAAAGAGCTTCCAGAATCAATGAAATATCTGGAAATCTAATGATGAAGGGAAAGATTTCTTAGGACAATCAACAGGCCAGAAGTGACCCTGGAAGGCTGCACATGAGATTCAGCTGGCCTGGCTATGGTTTAAAATACGAATACAATGAAGTAATTATTATAAAACAATTAAGAATTATCAGAATTTTTCAAAAAAATATTCTGAGTGTTCTCCAGGAACATTCATAATACTGTGTCTATCTGAAAGAAAACTGATCCTGAATTTAAAAAGATATCTTCCCCCAAAAGGCAGAGTGACAGAAAAAAAATAGTTTTGTATAACAGTTCTATTTTGGGATGGCTATTCATATTTTCATCCTAGAGCAGGGAAGAACTTTTGAGTGATGAAATTAATGCATTCCATTTAACACTTGTTTAGTGGCTGCAATGCAACACATATCTCTCTCATAATCCAGGTGGTCATCATTTTTTTTTAATGATGATGGCCTTTTAGTCAGAACCATTCCTTTCTAATAATTTTGAGAGAGTGGCTAATACAGAATTCCTTAAAATTTACATAACTGAATCCACCTCTTTATTTAGTAGAACATTTTTTTTTCATCTTTGAAAAGTCATCAATATAATTCTTACTTTGTAACTTCCAACGAAGAATGGAAAACTAATGCCCCACATTTTCTCCATTCTGCGGATCATGGGGGGCATTACTGCCAAAAAGGCAGCTGGATGCAGGATCCAGACTGCTGAAATTTTCTCTGGATCAAAGAGAGATCTTGAGATTACCCATATGTTTTTTATGATTAGACAGAAACTGACGTGTTTGCAGTCGTGATCAGCTGGGAGTCACAGGTTCCATCATGCTCTGAGCCATTAATACAGCCTTTCATGGACTCAAGGTTCAACCAAACCTCATCTTTTTAATCACTCTGGAATTTTCTTTTTTCTTTAAGATTGAAAAAACCTTCAGAACCACAGGTTTAGCATTCACTGGTTGAATATCTCTTCAATCCATTTTAAAGGAAAGAAAATTATGTGTTTCTAGCTTTGTTTTACTTTTTGCAAAATACCACAAAATAATGGTTATAGTGTTGTTTTTGGAAAGTTTTTAGATGCTAAGGGTTTGGATGAAATTGGTTTAAAGAAAGACTTTGAAGTTAATTAGAAAGATCCTCTTGTGTAGGAACATTTATCTTGCTTAGCATTCCAAATTAATAATAAGACTTTGAAGGTTGATCACTAGAGGGCACCAGATGGCTACTTTAAAGAAACATATGATATATGAGCCCAAGAAGCCTATGAGCTATCTAACTCTATGCTGGAATCAAAAGTTGTTATTGGAGAGGAACAAGTCCTTTTGAAGATACCCGAAAAGGAAGTTTGGGTAGAATTCAAAATTACAAACTTTAAGAAAAAGATGGAAATATTGGATTTACAAATGGAACTGGATGATCATTTAAAAATTTTAAAAGACATACAAATGATGTATCAAAAGAATGAGGTGGATTACCATTTTAAATTGGAATATAAGAAATCTACTGGAGTTACTACACGGAAATTACCAATGGACTTGGGTAAAGATGACAAAAACTCTGAGAGAAGAGACAAGGATGCAAGTAGTCCTCGTTTAACAACCACAATTGGGCCCAGAATTTTGGTCACTAAGCAGAGCGATCATTAAGTGAATCCAACCTGATTTTAAAACCTTTTTTGTGGCAGTCCTTAAGCAAATCACCACAGGTGCTAAGGGAACCACATGGTCGTTAAGCAAATCACGTTCCCTATTGATTTTGCTTGCCAGAAGCTGGCTGGGAAGGTAGCAAATGGCAATCACATGACCACGGGATGCAGTGATGGTAATAAATGCAAACTGGTTGCCAAGCACCCAAACTGTGAACATGTGACTGTGGGGATGCTGCAACAGTCGTAAGTATGAGGACCGGTTGTAAGTCATTTTTTCTGGCATCATCGTAAGTCTGAACCATTACTAAACGAATGATTGTTAAGTGAGGACTACCTGTAGTAGAGGAAAGCAGAAGTTAGAACTTTATTTATGGGACTTAAGGATTACTAGGAGGAAGAAGAAGAAAAAATACAAATTTGGTTTATTTGATTACGGTTAAAAAATGAGTTGCTATCTCTGGTGTTTAATGGATAAGTTCTTTTTGGAAATGTTCAGCTGGGCATAATGGTTCAGTTCGCAATATCTACGTTATTTTTATATGTAAATAAGGGGCTACTGTTTCTGGTAATGTTTAATAGTCTTTAATTTTTTGTAATGTTTAATTGTTAATTGGGATTACATTTTGATTAGTAAAGAGAGAGATTGGGGGATTTGGATTAGATGGAAATGGGGACTATATACTTATGTTGTTAGGTGTTTCTGTTAAGTTTTACTGGACCTTTGCTATTTAATAAGGAGAGCTGAAGTGTGGTGGTCTCTCATGAAGGATACACAGGCTGCAAGTTTTCTCAGGATGAGAGCTTGTGGTCTCATGAAGAATGTAGGAAGAATGCACAGACACAACTTCCTCAGGATGAGAGCCCCGATTCAAGCTGTAAGCTCTCTTTTATTATTCCCCCAGCTAAGCAAGTGCACTAAAACAGTAATTCACATAGCAGAAGGCTGATTGGTCTAAATAGCAATGCATACCTCATGTAACCCCCGATAGCCTCCTGGCACAGCTCAGGTTACAGCTCTGTTGCCTTGTGAGGAAAGTTTTTGCTACAACCTTATCCACTATGGAAGTTCAAGGAAGGTTCAATGTAAATAAACATCTTGCACAGCTGTCGTGGTTTGCCAACCAACAGCATAGCATACAATGCTCTCTACACTGAAGATTTAGAAATGAGTTTGGGACTTCCTATCAAGTTTTTATGCAAGACATTCAGGACATTGTGGAAAATATGAGGTCCAAAATGTGTCATCTCGTCGTGGATATTGTGGATGAAACTGAGGAATTCAAAGTGATAGAAAAGTTTTTCCTATGAGTGAGATCGGGATTTCTATTGAGATGCTGAATGAAGATTGGACAGCGGAGTTGGAGAAATTTAAGGGAGAGAGAGATTTGCAAGCCACAAGTGAAATTAATCTTCTGGAGGAATGCCATGAAAAAGAAGAAGTTATTATGTATGGGAGGTTTTCTGAAGAGAAGTCAGAAGTCAGTTTTTGAGGGGGGCAGTTGGGCTGTACAATTTTTTTAAAGAAAAAAGCTCTGTGTACATTGTGGGGATATGTAAATGCTCTGGTTTATTTTGAAGTGGGATAAGGCTTGAAGAATGTTCATCTGGATTGCTTTTAAGGTTTGGCTGATTTCATTTATCGTTAACGATTTGGATTAAGATTAATAAAATATCAAAAAGGTCTACTTGGATGGTTCTGGGTTTATTAAGATTGAGATAATTAAAATTGTTGTATTACTAAGTATAATGGCAGACAATTTATGTGCTTTTTAGTTTGATTTTTATTACAGTAGACAGAAATGTATGGAAGAGTAGTAGGAAGGGAATAATTAAATAGATGTTATCTTTGGGCAGCGGGAAGTTGTTTAGGAGGTTTATATGAATTTTTCTCTCTTGTTTCTTTTAATATAAGGGGAGGGAGTAACTATACTTAGTAATTTTTATTATGTGCCAAAGTGGAATGATTTATAGAAACAATGTGGTTTTGGTTTAATATAGAGTAAAGGATTGACTATGTAAATTTTTTGTATATCCTTGCTGTTAAAAGTCAGAAGTCACATCTTTCTGTAACTTTGAAAAATTTTTCTCTTGTATTTTTATAGTTTTTTTTTTTGTTTTTTTGTAGCTTTTATCTTTGCTTGAAACTTAATAAAATTCTTATTAAAAATAAGATTTAGAAATGAGTTTATAGAAAATGGGTTGAGATATGGAATGAAAAAAATGTATTTAGTTGTACTTTAAGAGGCAGTGATAAGTTGTTAACGTTGAATATACTTGCTGAGGATGAAGGAGGAAGTTTCTTTTTCTTTTTCTTTCCTTCTTTTTTCTTTTTTGGGGGGATTTTTTTCTGCACTTCTTTAATATGTTTTTCTTTTCTTTTTCTTTTTTCAATGTATTTTTGTATTAGGTTCTTGTATTAGTTTTATCTGTTTAATATAGTTCTTAATAAAGTTATTGGAAAAAATATATACTTCTTACTTTACTACAACAATATTGAGCTCTTAAGGAAGCCCTTCATAGCACTTCCTCCTCTAGGCTTTCCTCTACACATCAAAAGATGAATTGAAAGATAGCAAATGGCCAAAAGTCACCCACTGAGTTTCCATGGCTGAGGATAGACTTGAAGCTGGATTTCCATGGCATTGGTCAAGTACCTTAACCATTACAGTATGTCCACTTACAGTTCAGCCTACTGCCTCTTTTTCCTGCTTCTATCTACACATACATTCATATGTAAAAACTCCTGGTTACACTCTTAATTGATGCTGGTAGGGCCACTAACACGTAAGGAAATCCTGAGCCTTAAATGTCTATCCCTTCCATTTTAAAAATGTACTGATTATTTACCTTTAGTTAATGAAACCTAACAAAGGAAAAAAAAATAGAAGAGGAAAAGAAGAAAAGGAAAAAATACAACAATTATAATACTGTAAGGGCTTCTCATACATACTTGTTTGAACTACATAACTATTGCCTGGAAACGGATGACTGGACAATGGAAATAGGGTCTCTGTGTCTAATTACCATTGATTTTTCAGCACTGGAAAAATAAATTACTGGTCCCAGTTACTCAGTGGATTGAAGATTAGATTTTTGTTGTGCCTTATGAAAGAGTTGCTTACAGACATAGATTATGTATGGATGAACACAGTGAAAATGCAGTTTTCCAGTTGTGCAAAACTTTATATGCCTGTATGAGAAGCCCTGAGAAGGAGGGAAAAGGAAAGAGTTTTTATCCCTCCCAATTTGAGAAATAGTACTTTACTCAGATAAACCAAGAAAAGTTGTCATTTAAATGTTAATTGTGACAGATATTAATACAGCAAAAAATATATTGGAGAAGCCTTATCCTTTTATGATATAAAAGCTCTTGCCTGAAGTCAACTCCTTCAAAATAATGAGTTACAATCTTTATTTTATTATCACTGGATACATATTAATAAAATTGTGACCCTAGCTGAATCGAGGCAGCATATAATTTAGATGGTGATTTACATATTTCATCATATCATTTGAAATTATTGTTAAATCCTGGACCTGGCTTGTATAATTTACTAAGTACAGGTTAAAAAGGGGCTGTGTCTGAGAGTTCTTGACTTAATAACAAACTCTTGATACATGTAAGGCAGATGCAAAGTGCCCGTACCACCTAAGCACATTGTGAATATTTTTAGGTTTTTTATTTTTTTAGACAGGCAATTTTTAAAATTTCCAATTAAATCCTTGCTAGAAATCAATTTCATTAAAGAATTTTACTGTACCTTCAGTTTCAGGTACAGTTCTTACAAATTAAGTAACGGCACATTTTACATATTCAAAATATACTGCAAAAGAGTTTTGCTATAAAAAGCATAATCTTTTTACTTAAAAAGATTTTAAAGATCTTTTTAAGAACATGAAACTGTTTTTAAAGAGTGAAGTGTCAAGTTAAATAATATTTGAAAACATTCCACATTCTTACAGAATAAGCTGAATAGTAAGGATTAATTTAACCAGACTGTAGTATAATACATGTTTACATTGTTCCCTAAGAACATTAAATTAGCAGTGCTTGCTATGCAAACAGTACTATTCAATAAATTGTTGTAAGAAAATGTAATTTCAACAAATGACAGACATTTTCACTCTTAGTAGTCTATGGTATAATCTGGAATAACATCTGTGTGGTATAACAGTGAAAATCAATTTAACAAGGAAAATGGTGGAGATTATATTTATTACTCAATTTTGATGGGATATATTCAGAATTTGAATCTATCTTCCATTGTTGACGTTTGAGCAATATTGATCTATATTCTTTAGATAATGACCATTACATAGATATAAGCTATTTCTATCCATATGATTTGGAGTGAAGGGTTTTTCTTATTTTAAAGCATGAAGAAATTTCCATTGGGGCTACCAGCAAAGTGAAGCGGTTGTTCACGCATATGCTAAAACAGGACAACTTTGGAAGTAGCTGTACAAAACTTGCAAAAGATGCAGCTGCTTTAACACTTCAAAGAGAGGTGCTTTGTTTACACTAACACGCTTTAAAAAAAATCTTTTAAATGTTTTTAAATGCTTAGTATCTGCAGTTTTGCAAGATTACAATTTCTTATAGGATAATACTTACTTCATTAGTTGTATAATTTAAAGGAAATATATATATTGGAAAGACAACTTATTATAATTCTGCTGCATAACTGCAAAGCCAGTACAACATCACAGATTTTACAGATTGTGAGCATGAACACCATACTCCAACATCTGCTAGAAAGTCCTTATTCAACTCTGTCCAGTATCATCCATAAAATACTTCTTCAAAAAAAATAGCTGCCAGATCACAATTGAACACATGTTATCACATCATTAAATTGCAAGGCCTACCACTAGAAAATTCGACATTATCTGTCTCTGTCCATTGAGATCATATAGGACAATGTGTCTTCATGCATTTCCTGTTTCGAAATGACTCAGAAATATTTAAATGTTTTAAAAATGACTTTTACAATAATATGTGGCGACTAATGTACATATTGTCTCAAAGCATTGACACTTTATTTATTACTGTCTAATTTGTAATTAGGGAAATAATTACCCTTTTAGAAACATACTGTATGAAAATTACATCACTGAACTTGCCTATGAGTAAAACCATATTTCCAAAGAAAAATACTTTTAAATGATCCCTGTTTGCATTGCAGCCAGAGCCATTTTAGAAGATATATTTCATAATGTCCAAGTGGGAAGGAATGTCCCTTCTAAGATGCTACTTCTCACAAGCTCTGTGCATTCTTATATTTTAAAAAAAATTAAATAAGTTTCCACCTAAGTAATTGGGAACTTATTTTGACTGAATGAGATATTTTTAATTAATTGGCCTAATTAATTTACTCAATGTATTTTCGTTCTGAAATTATCAAGGTTCATGATTCAGCCAGCTGATCCTGAGAATCATCATCAGGTTCAGACTGAACAGCCTTCATTTTGTCTCCTTCAAATGTATTTTATTTTGTCTTCAATCATCTCCAGTCAGTTAACTGGTGAATTCTGGGATGAGACCTTCAACACATCTGCAGGATTTGAAAAGGACTTCCCTATTGGCTCAAACCTTGATTCTCTTTTACTCTCATATGTGCTATAAAATCAAATATTGGGCAAATCTTAGTGCATGGTCCTAATATAACATATAATCCAAATATTAGCAATACGAGTGAAAGTATAAAGTCAGGCAGTGGAAAACAATTCTTCCTGGATAACTATTTTTAGGCTGGAATAACAAATGAGATCAGCAAGAGAGTGGTATAATAATAATTTAACAACATATATTTCTGTATTAGTGGTGCAAAGTTGTTTCCCATGAGGAACAGACTGAGAATATGTGACAGTTCTCATTATGGTAGTGATAATGGCATCCTATCTGCTGAAAAAGTAGGATTTGCTAGACAGCTGAAAACTGCCAACATGTAATAATATAAAAAGTCTTAGAATGTCTTCAAGGATTCCAGCAATAATATAACATGATTCATTTCAGTATATTCAGTGCTTTAGCTGAATAGAACTATCTTTAAAGTCATCACTTAAAATTAATTAGCTGTGCAAAGATATTGAATGCCTCAGAAATGCTACTCAGTCACAAATTACAATATTGTTTTTAATCATTTGCAAGATTATCAATGCAATTACAATATTGTTTTTAATCATTTGCAAGATTATCAATGCAAAAATATGGAAACATGCAATAAGCCAGTATTGTAGGTATTCTAATTAGTCACTGTTTAAGGAATAGTTTCATGTATGTCAGTGATATAATTTGTGTGGAAATTTGATTGCATCTCCAAAATATAAAAGGTCCAGAATCAGAGCTCTAATTGTCATAGGTAATCTATGATATATATTTCAAGGAACAACTATACAAGACTTTAACCTTCATGAATAGATCTGTGTAACGGTATGTGGGAAAGACCTTGGGAGACTGGGCAAAAAGACGCTGCCAAGGGAACAGTCAGATAAGAGACAGCATAGCCCGCCAGGAGGGAGGATTGTACTTTTAGACTTGCAAGATTCTGTCAGTGGAGCTTTACAATAAAGTAGAATTAGCTGATCTGGTTGTGATTCCTATCTGGTTTACCCCGTGAGGCCGACAATCTGGCAGAGGAATCTTAGTGGCAAAACAGAATAGGAAACTATTTTTGTATATACATGTTTTGATCTATCCTGAAATCTGCTCTGGATGGCTGGAGGTACTTGAAATAGCATAGGAGGAAGCATGAAGGCAATTAGCAAAAGTTGTCTTTGTCTTTTATTTTCTGGTGGCAAGAGAGTGCTGAGCACAGTTCCATTCTGCAGGAGTAAACAAAGGCTATATCTAACCCATTTTAACCTGGCCCACTAATAGGCATATTATTAAACATTTCTGCCATTAATTAATTAAAATTTATTTTTAAATAATTTTATTTTAAAATTTATTAACTAATATTAATCAATAGGCATATTAACTAATAGGCATATTAAAATTAATTCCATTTTCATAGAACCATAGAATCATAGGCTTGGAAGGGACCTTGGAGGTCTTCTAATCCAACCCCCTGCCCAAGACAGGAGTCCTTACGGACAAATGGTTGTCCAATCTTTTCTTGAAAACTTCCAAACCTTTCCAGAAGGCAAGCTGTTCCACTGCTTAATAGTTCTCACTGTCAGGAAATTCCTCCTTGTTTCCAGGAAGGATCTCCCTCTGATGAGCTTCCACCCATTGCTTCTTGTCCTATCATCAGGTGTTATGGAGAATAAATCAATGCCCTCTTCCCTGTGGCAGCCGTTCAAGTATTGGAAGACTGCTATCATGTCTCCCCCCAGTCTTCTCTTCGTTAAGCTAAACATACCCAGTTCCTTTAGCCATTCTTCATAGGATTTAGCCTCCAGACCCCTTATCATCTACATTGCTCTTCTCTGCACTCTTTCTAAGGTTTTTTAAACAGTAACACACTATTGTTTGACATGATCTCTTAAATCAGGAAACTGGAGGGAGCAAAGTATCCTCTAAGAATTGTAGGTTACTCTATGGATAGAAGGATCACAAATAATGTTATTACATAACTTTTTTTAAAAAAATGTTTTATTCCTTTTCTTGAAGCTTGTTTATCACAAGACATGCCATTACCTGACTTCCTGTGTTTACTTTTCTCTCTAGTTTGCAATCATTCCCGGTATACTGGCTTATTTTATATTGTGGATTTTTAATAAGTTTGTGAACTGTTACAACATACACACATACAGTAATATTGTTAGATTATGTGAAATTATTGGCACAAATTGAATATCCTAGAAAAATGAAGTGTTCATCCACTGACATCTGTTGCCATTACCAACTTGGAATTAATGTCTGTTCTGTTTTTTAAAGATACAGTTTTGTTAGGAGATGTCTGAAAACATGCATATATAAGTGAATTCAGTTCTGTAATAATGTAGTTGATAACAAGTAGGCCCAGCGTAGACTTCAGAATTAGTTGCAAAGTTTCCTTAGGTAATTAACCCAGTGTTGTTTGTAATAGCTAGTGGCTATTTAGATCTAATGTTAGTACTGTAATAACCTTCAAAAGAATTATCGTAATTGGCAAGCAACTTAACTCAAGAAGTGTACATCTGAACATTATATATCAGCCACATGATGAACTATTTAGTATATATCATTGTTGCTACAGCTATACAAGCCTAACTGTCACTTTCAAACAATGGCTGAGTTCAGACAGTGTGCCAACTAACTATAATGTCAGACTTAAATCTTGTTTGGTTCCCAAACATTGTGAGGGCCAAAACTGGCAAGGTGCAGGTCTTTATATCCAGTGCCAAGAAATGAGCAGAAAGTCCACCCCCACCAATGGCAAGAGAAAGAAATATGCTGGGGCTGTTGTAAATAAGGCACTTGGTTGCTTGATTTCTGATCTTCTTTGTTATTAGAACTTCTCAGATCTAAAATAAAAGCAATGTATCTGTCCAGGCCTTGTCCTTGACTCTTCCATTGTTAGCTCCTGAATGCTGATTGAGTTTCTAGAGAGAGATTTACTGCTGTGCCTTGGCTGAATGTCTGATAGTACATAGAGGCAAATCATGATTTAAAACAGATAGTCTACTTTCATTGTCAATTTGCTCAGCAGTCTAGTCTCTGGGTTTCTTGGTTTCCAGGGTAGAATAATCCTATAGCTGGGATTTCTTGATGGCTGAAATGAAGCATGGAGTACAGTAAGCTTGTCATAAAATAAACGCTTTATTGTACTTAAGTAATTTAAATTTCAAACCCAATTCGTGACAGATTTATATTTATGGTCACAGCTTTAACAGGGACCTGGGGTTGTAATGTTGAGGCTAGAACATGGCAATGCAAGGAATAAACACTGCGATGTTTTTTGATTCAGTAAAAGAAGCATGTAACAGAGAGGAAAGGTAGTTTTGGTAGTCTAGAAACAATATTCATGAGTCACTTTTCTTTAAAATGAATTAAGAAAATGTAGAAATGTATTTGTAATTATTTTAATACGACCTGAATAGGAACTACTTTGCCCCACCTCACCTTCAGCTGAATTGAGAGAACTTACTTTATTGTGATTTTATTCTTGCTTGCTTCTTTGAAATATCCTACTGAAAAATAAAGCTTACTATGGGATCCTGGGTTTGGACCCATTGGCAGGGCAATCTCCCAGCAGACCCACCCGTATCAGTGAGAGGTGGGAACTTTTCACCAATTTTCACCAAGGTTTTCACTCTCCTTTTCCCTTCCTCATGAACCTGCCCCAGAAGGCAGCAGTGGAACAAGTTATTAGTGATATGTCCTCCTCCTTCTTTTATAATGAATGATTTTAACTATAATAATCTAATTATTTTATAATATATAACCTATAATACTGTATTTCCTTCTTCCCGGAAGAAAGTCAACTGATTCTGGTCTCTGTAGTTTACTCAGCAATGGATGAGACTACCTATGGAGGCACTTTAGGAGTTTTACAGATTTATCAAAGGGAACATAATTATTGACTTGGTACACAGAAGGACTTTACTCTGGCACGATGTAATGTCCTTCCCTCAGCTGTCCCTGAAGGCTGATACAGGAAGTTTCCTTACCTGAGGGAGAATCCCCCTGTGATTCTGGACACACAGGAACAACAGAACATGTGCTCCTCCAGTGCCTGCACTACAGAAACTTTCATACTAGCCTCATCTAACCATTACTGGATAAATACCCAGGGTGCATAGGGCAATTTTACACCACCCTGTTGCTTTCAGATACCAACCCTGCTACAACATACAGTGTTGCCAGGTTCTGTGCAGAAGCGCTCAAAATTCATCAGATGATGACCTGTGCTATAAACTAGATTTAATAAGCACCTAGTTCACCATATTACAGTGCTTTGTAACTTGATAGTCTTCCACATAGTGACCTTTTATGCTGCCCTATACCCATCTAATGCTCCTACCCCTTCTTTTAGATTCTCGCTTTTTATATATACTTTTAGTTTTTAATTCATATATCTCTTATATCTTCTAGCTTTTCATATTTTTTTCTTAGATTTAGATTTTTATTTTTACTCTTGATGTATCCTGTATGCCTTTTTAATGACTGTAGCCCACTTTACTTGTGCTGGTCTATGACCGTTATAAAGATTTGATTAATTGACTGATTGATTTTGAAGTTACTTTCACCACCTTGTCATCCTAATTTATTTGTTTATGAAAAGAAGTTACAAGCAAAATAAATTCTGAATTGAACAGAAAATTAACTAATGGCAAAAAGAACTTTAAAACAGCTCTATGTGTGCATGCACACACAATACACATATATACATATACATGTATGTACATACGTACGTACTTGTGGGGAGAAATACTAAACTGTTAAACATCCAAATTTGGTATTTCGGAAAGTAAATGTTAATACATAGAACAATTGTAAGTAGGATTCAAAGTCAGGAGAAGCTAATGAGAAAATGCACTCAAGCTAGATCAAAGTTCCTAAAAAGGAGATAAGAAAATCACAACTGCAAACAATTTCATCAAGGAAAAAAATAGAGGACAGAAGAAGCAGCCAATGTGAGTACATGCAAGATACCAGAATTTATTTGTTTATTTGTTTATTTCAATTTATTTTATTTATTTTCTATCCTGCCTTTATTATTTTTATAAATAACTCAAGGTGGCGAACATACCTTAATGCCAATCTGAAATCAAACAGACAGACAGAAAAGCCAAATACTGTACAGAGATGGAAGGAGGACTTGGCCACCGAGGAACAGTGTAGACTGTAGAGATGTTGTCAGGAAAACTCAAATTCAGAATGAGCTGCGTACTGGAAGATTCAGCACTGTCTGCGTTATTTTTCTGCATCTATAAGGACTTGGCCAGAGGGCAAAAGATACAGTGACAGTTAACAGAAGGATTCCACTTTTGCTTTTCTCCTCTTTCATAGAAACACTTAATTTGCATGTCTCTACTTAGCAGACTTCCCATTACTTAGATCAGTCATTTCCAAAGTTTTTTGGACCATGGAACCTATTAGTTTAAAACAATTCCTGGATCCCTTGGTCACAAGGCAAAGCTCTAGTGATAGAAAATTGGTGCATTCCGGTGAACTTTTTCCCCCCCCTTACTGTTAGTCTCTTAAAGAACCCTTAGGGTTCTGTGGAACAGTCTGGAAAACCCTGGTTTAAATTGATATTTTCAGCCTGTCATCACTTCTAGTTCCTGCTTTTTCAATTTTTTTTTTCTATTTCTCTGGTAATGGATGAAGCATCCTGCTAGCGATAAGGTTTGGACTATGTAGGTAACTTAGGCTTTCCTATCATACTATTGTAAGGTCCAGTCTCCAGAGTTCCTTCTACAAAGTTAATTCTCCAAATGCTGTCGTTTCTCTCTACACAGTTTTTCACCTGTGCAAAAGTTACCTGCCCCACCACTGAGAGGGAGAGATGCTGAGAAAAGCAAATAGGACTTCCCCATATATCTTCAGAGTCATCTGGGGAGGATGCCAAGCAGGGCAAATCATGAAAGCAGTATTATGCCATCGCAATGCAAGGTCCACCTCTTTTGGAAGTGCATCATGATGTCACACACATGATCCTTTATGTATTGTCCTTGAGAAATCCCATAGAACAGGAAATGTGCCAGATGATTTTTAAAAGAGAGGAAAAACAGATACAAGATCCTACTGACCAGGCAATCTGTCATAGATATCTAGGAAGATTCTAGGGCAGATCATAAAGCAATCGGTCTATGAGCTTCTTGGAAATAATGTAGTAATTACCAGAAGTCAGCATGGATTTGTCAAGAATAAGTCTTGCAAGATTTACTTCATCTCATTTTTTATCAGATAACTTGCTTAATAGATGTGGGAATATTGTAGACATAATATATATTGATTTCAACAAAGCATTTTACGAAGTACCTCACAACAATCTGATCAGCAAGCTAGTTAATTGTGGACTGGGTGGAATGACATTGAGATGGTTACATAGCTGGCTTGAAGGAGCGCTCATCAACAGTTCTTTATCATACTGGAGAGAGGTATCAAGGGGGATGCCACAAGATTCCACCCCAAGCCTTCTATTATTCAATATTTGTTTAATGATTTGGGTAAAGAGCTAAAGAAAATGCTTATCATATTTGCAGATGGAAAAAAGAAGTGTCTAGCTGATACTCTAGAAGCTGGAAACATTATTGAAAATAATCTTACTGGGATGAAAGTAACAGAATGAAATTAGTAAACCAGTGTAAAATTCTTTAAAGAAACAACAAACAAATGCCCAAGCATAAAATGTGTGATAACTTTCTTGTTAATGGTTCTTGAAAAAAAGAAATTTGTCAACAGATAAACTGAATAGAATTTATCAGTATGATGTGGCTGCAAAAAAAAAAGGCAGATGAGATTATAGATTGCATTAACAGAAACAGAGTTTCCAAACACAGGAAATTATACTCAGGAAGTGAACGTTGCACTTTATTCTATTTAACTTGTACTTTTTCTAGGACCAGACTTCTTATAAAGTTTTCAGGACAGTAAAACAGGTTCCAAGAAGGGCAGGGAGAATGATCAAGGCACTAGAAACTGAATCCTATAAAGAGAACTTGAAAGAGCTGGGTGTGTTTAGCTTTGAAAAGAGAAGATGGCAGAGGGATGTGATTTATCACTCTTCGAATATCTAAAAGGATTTCACACAGAAGGTTAGAAATTGTACTCTTATTCCAGAGTGCTGAACATTTATTTTATTGTTTTGTTTTGTTACTCATTTTTTTGGTGCCTTTGAGTCCGTCTTGACTCCTGATGACTGCCTGGACAAGCCCTTGCAATTTTCTTGGCAAGATTTCTGAAGTGGCTTGCCCTTGCCTGCTTCCTAGGGCTGAGAGAAAGTGACTGACCCAAGGTCACTCAGCTGGCTTCGTGCCTCGGCTGGGGCTAGAACTCACAACCTCCCCCTTTCTAGCCTGGTTCCTTAACCCCTACACCAAACTGGCTTTAATGCTGGACATGAATAGCTGTTTTTAAATTATAAAAATTATTCAATTTCTAGTTGAATGTTTGAAAAAACTCTCAAATTACCTAGAATGATGACAGGGTCCTCTTTACTGGATGTGTTTAAGTGTAAGCTAGACAGCAATCCATCAGGAATATTTTAAACAAAATTCCTGAAGTAAGCAGGAGGTTGGACCCAACAACCTAAATGGCTCTTTCCAATTCTCTGATTCCTGGTCAATTGCTGGTGGCATGCTGAAATAGATTTGAAAGGAATTCTGCATAACCATGAACTTTTATTATTGTTCTTTAACAGAGGAGCATGGAATAAATATACAGAGTGAGAGTGAGACTTGACAGTGCTAAAAGGTAAGAAAGCCAGGTGTGTTGAACACCGCAAGCAGTTTGCAAGGATCTATGTTAGATGTTTCAAATTTCAAAGAAGAAATTGAAGATGTGCATGCTGAATTTGAGAGCTGTTATCAGCCCACCTCCCATTGTGCAACTGCATTTCCTAACCTCCCTCTTTGCATTCAGAGCTTGCTTGCTGTAAAAATATAACAGTGAGAAATACTGTATGTACATATAAATATAATTCTCTAGAGTACTCTTTGTAACAAGCTTTCATCAAGTGGATCAGCTGATCAGTGTGTAGAAAGGCATAGGGGGTATGATCATGATCAAAAGACAAGGTTAGCTCTGTCTGCCAAGTCCCCTGAAATAGATGGAAGACACGCAATTTCACATCTTCAGCTGCTTTTTGTCCTTGTTTTCCACTTTCAAATACGAAATAGCAATAAGAATCCATCTACCTGACAGTCTTTTATGTTCACTTTCAGTCATGGACTACAGACTATTTCTTTTCAGGTTTATTCTGATTTGGCAGCCCTTTTATTGCCCTATCACTTTGGAGGAATTGAAAGACTGCGGACAGATTTCATTTACTTTCACTGAGCACAATTTTGGTTTTTGTTTGCTTCCTTGCCTTAAAAAAATTAAATGGAATCTAGTTTTCTCTTAGTCTGCATTTTATCCAGGCAGTCTTTGCTCCCCCAAAAGACTTGTATTTCTCATCAAAGAACTGAATGGAATTTTGATTACTTGAATAAACATAAGTTTGCATATTTGTATCAGTGCAGAGACCTGATAAAAACCTGCAAATTAAATGTTATGAATGTTAAAAATTAATTATAGGTAGTCCTCACTTAATGATGGTAATTGGGACTGGCAACTCCATCGCTAAGTGATACAGTCATAAAGTGCAATGTCACGTGACTGCGCCAACTTATGATGGCAGTTGTGGCAGACCCAGTTGCCATTTTTAGGCCAATCCTGTGCTGCTGCAGTGTCCCGTGGTCACATGATTGCCATTTGCAATCTCCTGCCAGCTTCCCCATTGACTTTGCTTATCAGAAGACAGCTGTGAAAGTGACAAATGGCTCAACATTGTAATTGTGAGCTGGTTGCCAAGTGCCTGAATCACGATCATGTGACTGTGGGGACACTGCATCGGCCACAACTATGAGGACCCGTCAAAAGCCCCTTCATTTAGCATCATTGTAACTTTGAAAGGTCGCTGAACAAGTGGTCATTCAACAAAGACTATCTGTGCTAGGTTCTTGTATTTATAGAAACTTTAGAAAAGAATCAAACATTTTGTCATAGAACAGCATCTAGCAATATTTAGTATTTTATTTTTAGATGCTGTGCCAATTTAAATCTTTCTAATAAAACAAGCATTTAACTAAATATTCCATTCTGAAAGTATATTTCCAAATTGGCCAATAATATGTTGGCTTGCAAGACAGCTCTAGATTAGACATTCTGGCTTAAATAAAATAATGGGAGTGTGCTTGGGGTAAAATTGGGCTTTGGCTACATGTAGCCAAAATCTGCATAAATTATCTGGTACAATTTATATCATTAGCAGGGAATACTGAACATTACACAAGCATGACTACGAGTGGTAAGCTAGGCTACATCTTCCTTAACTTTTTAAAAAAGTACATGTGAAAGCTTTGTCTGTTCAAAGTAATGATGGCCTATTGAGGTCAATGTCTGTGAACCCATCTGGTGACAACCTTGGCATATGGAAGTTTGTCCTTTGAAGGCAAGAGGAGTAAATAATTAAAAGAAAGAAGGATGCAAAAGAACATATTGAAGGTGACCTGATATTGTGCAATGAAGTTGCTACATACATACAGGAAAATGAAGATGTAGGTTTAATTAGGGCTAAGATTTATGTCAGGAAACATTAATTGGTCTCATCCAGAGTGATACAGGGCTGTGTATAAAAGTAGGAATTCATAGATTGGTGATAGTTGTATGTTATGCTCCAGTTAATGGTAATAATGGAATATTCAGAAATGAACTTAGGGGGAAAATGTGCAACTTTTCAAATGAACGGGATCCAGGAGAAAAATATATTCTGTTAGGTTACATGAATGGACAGCTGGGAAGGAGATGAGAGAAGCTCAGAGAGCACCAAACTCAGAGAGCAGCAAGGACTCCAAAGAGAAAAGTGATTGGGCCATTTGGAAGATGAATGAATCAGTGGCTGTTTGATGAGTATATGCTTAGAAAAAGGTCTGCTTGTTCTGAATATGAAATAAATTTACTCATATTAACGCATGGCAAAATGAATGAATATAAAACCATGATAATAGAGAACAAATACAAAAATAGAGAACAAAATGGCAAATCCAGCCAATAACACAGAAAACATATACAGAGAAATCCCACAAGGGGCTCCAACCACCCTAGGAGAACAATGATGCCTGGGAGAACAGCCAGGTCTTTAAGGCCCTCCAGAACGCCATCAAGGTGGGAGTCACCCAGGCCGCAGGGGGAACCTCTTTCCAGAAGGTAGGTACCACAGCAGGAGAAGGCGTGCTTCCTGGGTCCTGAAGGATAACACTGTTTAATTGAAGGGACCCAGAGCACACCAACCCTGTTGGCTCATATTTGCTGGGCAAACACCATGGGAGATAGGTGGTAACTCAAATAACTGAGCTGTATGCCATGTACAGTAGGGCTTTATAGGTCATAACCAGCACCTTGAATTGCACTCAGAAGCAAATTGACAACCAGTGCAGCTCATGGAGGATGGGTGTCACAAGGGCATAGTGAGGCATACCCATCACTGACTGCAGCACTGTATTCTAAGCCAGTTGAAGCTCCTGAATTGTCTTCAAGGGTAGTCTCATGTAGAGTGTATTTGTCAGCCTTGCAAGGTAGTCCAGACAAGAAGCACACCCATACGTACTAGCTCTAACTTTATTGTAAGGTTACATTAACAGAAGCTTGCAAGTCTGAAAGTTTATCTCTCCCCCCTCACCTTTACAGTCCAAGAAACTATGGAGGGTCCCTTCTGAGATGTTTGTCACGCCCCCATTCTTTTTGTGGACTCAGATGCCGCTTGTCTGACCACTGTCTAGTCTGTGACTCTTCCTCCTGTCTCCCAAGGTCAATCCCACATACCATTACAGCACTGTAGTATTTGAGCCAGGAGGTGATTATCCCAGGGGGCTCCTGATCCAGGAAAGGGTGCAACTGGTATACCAGATGAAGCTACGCAAAAGTTATTTTGGGCATAGCTGCCACCTGCTCATTGAGCAGGAGCTGAAGACCCCCCCCCGAATCTTTGGAACCCTTGAATGTGGGAGTGCTACCCCATCCAAGGTTAAAGATGGAATCTCCCCACATTTAGGTGGCCCCAATATCTACAGCTACTTGGCCTTGGTTGGACTGGGCTGGGCACAGTACTTCCCCATCCAGGCCTGCACAGTTTCCAGGCACTGAGACAAGACTTTGACAGCCTCACTCAGCCAACCTGAGGTTGTAATATATAATTGGGTATCATCAGCATAATTGGGTATCATCAGCATACTGATGATACCAAACCCTAAACGCATGGAGGACCTCACCCAGCAATTTCATATAGAAGATGCTGAATAGGAGGGGAGAGAAGTCAAGCCCTATGGCACCCCACAAAGGAGGGGCATAGAGAGTGACCTCTCCCCTTCATGAATACTGACTGTACGAGAGAAAGTTTGAAGTGCCTTTGTTAATTTATAGCAATGAATGATAAAGTAAACACCCTTAAATTACAAAATACAGGTAGTCCTCATTTAACAACTGCAATTGGGACCAGAGACTTGGTCATTAAGCGAAGCAATCACTAAGTGAAAAATCACATGACCGTGACTGTGCATACAATTTTACTTTAGCTTTCCTTTGCTTCACAGTGTCAGAAGGATACGACCCCAAACAGCCTGATGAGCCCAAACGGTGGGGAAGGTTTCCAGAACTTAACTCATGAGGAAGATGGGTAAAAGGATAAATCTTTTAGCTCTTCTTCCCTACTCCTCCACCCTTGGGAATGCCCACCCGGTGCTGGGATAATTAGCAAGAACAGAATTAATGTTTGTATTTACATTCATTGGGAGGAAAGGATTACAAAAGATAGGCAGGCACACAATGGGGAATACACATAGAAAGCAATGCACTAGGCCAGCTCTCGCAGGTGCTTAGGAGGAAACAAAAGCCTTTAGTGTGAAACTGATTAGGGTCTTGTCAGTGTCAGACAGCAGTGTGAGCTGGTGAGGGATCTAATCAACAAATTACAGGTAGTACTTGTTTAGAGACTGCCTCAGACAGCAACCATTTGCAATCATGATGGTGATGAAAAAGTAACTTTACAACCAATCCTCGCATTTATGAACTTCACAGGTCTGTAAAGCAAAGGAAAGCTGAAGTAAGTTCATAAGCACAGTTGCGGTTTCACTTGGCAATCACTTCACTTACTGACCAAGTTTCCTGGTCTCAAGTGTGGTCACTAAACGAGGACTACCTGCAAGGTCACAGAGTTAGGCTTGTTATCCATCATCTGCTTACAAGAATAGACATACATTCATTCCTAATATCCCAACATACCTTCAGTATAACCACAAGCATTCCCTAAATACATTAAATGACTAAAGGGACATCGCACATCCTTGTCTTATTCTCTGCTGAACCATTTACTAAGCATTCTATTTATTCTCACACATGCTTTATTTCCATTATATACTATTCTTATGACATTCCAGCATCAACCTTCATCCTTGTGAAAAATGTGGGTAGTCCTCGTTTAGTGACTACCATTTGCTCAGAGAGCAACCATTTGCAATTATGATGGTGATGAAAAAGTAACTTTGCCACCAATACCTGCATTTATGATCTTCGCAGCATCTCTCTCTCAGTCACGTGTTCGCAATTAAAGTAGTCAATGTGTGTTGTCCTGTGTCTGGCCCATTTTTTTCCTTTTTCCTCCCCTTGCAGAGTGGACAGATTGCCTAAAGAAGCAACCTCTTCCTGAGCTGCTTTTCTCTGCAGCACAGCACATCCCTAAAAAGTGCTAACCACAAGTTTGTATGTATGTATGTATGTATGTATTCATTCATTCATTCATTTGTTCATTCATTCATTCATTCATTTGATTTCTATAGCCGCCCATCTTAGCAAGTGACTCTGAGAGAGAGATGCTGCAAAGGTCATAAAAGCAGGCATTGGTTGCAAAGTTACTTTTGATCGCCATCATAATTGCAAATGGTTGCTCTCTGAGGCGGTCACTAAACGAGGACTGCCCACATTTTTCACAAGGATGAAGGTTGATGCTGGAATGTCATAAGAATAGTATATAATGGAAATAAAGCATGAGTGAGAATAAATAGAATGCTTAGCAAATGGTTCAGCAGAGAATAAGACAAGGATGTGTGATGTCCCTTTAGTTATTTAATGTATTTAGGGAATGCTTGTGGTTATACTAAAGGATATTGGGAATGAATATATGTCTATTTTTGTAAGCAGATGATGAATTTGTTGGCTGAGAACCCAACTATTAGATATATTTTATGATGCAACACAGCATATGGATCTGTATGTACGTAAATATTATTCTCATTTTCACAGCTTTAAATTACTCTTTCATAGCCGTTTACTATACTGAAAGTGTTACAGGAATATTTTAATTCTTACTGCTGAAATTGCTATTTATATGTATTTAGAAATAATTAGAGGTAGTATGTTTGCATAAATGATACTTGTAATTGTGCTGTTGTAAAAATGGAATGCTGCATTGCTCACAGTACAGTACTGTTTTGATTATTCAGAACTTCCATAACCAAGCTGGAAATAAAGAACACATTTTAATCCATTAGATTTGGGAAAGAGACATGATATCTAGTTTTCTTTTACTGGAAACTGTTATATTCCTAATGTGCCTTGTTCCTTTACATTTTTGGCATTTAAATTCACTATACCCTAGTGAAGAAATTTCAGTTGCTGAGAAGTAATTCTGAAAATCTTGACAACTCTTACCTGAATAGAGGCTTATAGGCAAACAATGGCTCAATTGAAAGGATTTTTTTTCTTCTTAACTGGGCAATTTTTTGAGTGAATTAATTTTAATTACATCTTAACTGGTTGCAACGTCTGGTTGACCTTTTCTGGGCTATGAAGGGAAGCTAACCAAGGTCAGCCCTTGTAATTACTTGTATGGCAGACCATCAGAAAATACAGGAGCTGTAGCCTAAATGGAAGAAGATAATGTGAAGTAATTTCTTTGTTGTTACCAAGAGAATTGCATGGATGTGTCCATAAAGTCACTGGGAGTTGAGTTTGATGTGAAGAAAACTTCATTTTAAACTCTGTATGCACACCCTACAGCTTTGCCTCTAGGTAGAAAATGCAATTCCACTACATGGGAGAGAAAAGATATGTTAATAAAATATCAAGAAAAGTCCTTGTCAAAGAGGAGTCTCAAATCTGCATAAAATGCCGCTACAAGAGACATCACAGAGATAATAATACTGAATGTTTTTTGAAGTCATCCTTTATAAATGGGATATTTAATAATTCTAGATATTCCTGGATTTAAAAAAAAAATTAATGGAAGCCTTGGGAACAATCAACAGTAGTTAATGTTTAAAAAAAACAAAAGGAGAACAAGGGGAGGAGAGGGTGAAGGAAACGCTGTTTTTATGATACTTTAGCTGTATCATAATTTCTCCTTAGTGAAGGAAGTGAAGGGCTTTGGGAACAAATAATGCCGTGAGAGCGGTAGTGCCAGTCTACGTACGGCAGTGGAGATATTTTTAAACTGCAATCTTATGTAGACTTCCTTTGGATAAGCCCCATTTAAGTCCTTGTGAGAATCTTTTGCACAGCATCTGAACATAATTATTTTTCATTTACTTAGGCTGCAGTCATATCTCCTGGAATAATACCCCAGGGGAGCATTGTATTCATTGACTCAGGGAAAAATCCAATCCAGAAGAAAACAACTCTAATCTCCACTTCTGTTGACCAATTCTGGTAGTTTCCCTCCATCAGAAAAGCTGGTGTCAAAAAAGCCTGAAAGGATGCCTGATGAAGGCTGGGTAGGGACAATATATTATGTACTGAGAATCTGAAGGATCTGCAATGTCCTGAAAATACAATGAAAACTCTATTTTTCCATCTACCAAAAAGTACTATTTAGAAGTGTCTGATCTACCTAGCTGAATGCTAAGGGGTTCATCCTGATATTTTAGAGCTGTATACTGTTTAACCTCTACCCAATCTTTAAAAGATTATTTATTTATTTTTCAAATTTCTGTCACCACCCATCTCCCCCCAAAGGGGAACTCTGGGCAGTTTACAACAAAAATAAACAAATTGAAACCATAAAATATAGTTTACAATACAGACTATCATTATCAATAGATAAATATAAGATCCATTGTGGCGAAAAGCGCTCATTCAATAGCAAGAGCACTATGGTGCCAACCACCCCCAGGAAGAGCTGTTGCCCTTCCCATCCCAAGCAAGGCGGCAGAACCAGATTAGGTCCCTGCCTCACCTCTGGGGGCAGAATATTCCAAAGGGTGGGGGCCACTGCAGAGAAGGCTTGCCTCCTGGACCCCGCTAGATGGAATTCCCTCGCTGATTGGGTCCATAGCATGCCCTCTCTGTGTGACCAAGTGGGACGGGACAATGTAATGGGGATGAGATGGTCCCTCAGGTAGCCTGGCCCCATGCCATGTAGGGCTTTAAAGATGATAACCAATGTTAATGGTTTTCCTACTAACAGATTAAGGTGCTATTGTATCTAATCATTTTGGCCGGGTGCAGAGGTTGAATTCAACTGCCCCCTTTTCGAATGTTAATTATTGCACCTGGGGGAAGGAACCTGCCCGGACTTGTTTCAGTTCCTCTTTCTCTTTTGTGCCGGCATGTAGTCAGCCAGGCTTGCTCTCAATGAGAGCCAAGTCCTTTAAATATGTTTTGCTTTCGTTTTGCTTTCTGTAAATAAATTATTTTTATAGAAATGCCTGGTGTGTGACTTTTCTGATCTCTCCTGGGCCAAAGGCTTTCCCAGCAATCTGCCAACAACCAATACCTTGAATTGGACCTGGAAGCAGACCAGACCAGCACCCAATGCAGCTTGCGCAGGAGTGGTGTCACATGTGCCGATCTAGGGGCCTCAATAACTACCCATGTGGCCGCATTCTGGACCAGTTGAAGCTTCTGGATACTCTTCAAGGGTAGCCCCATGTAGAGCGCATTGTAATAGTCTATATGGGAGATGACCAGGGCATGAGTGACTGTTTGGAGGGCCTTTTGCTCCAGGAAAGGGTGTAGTTGGTGCACAACACAAAGTTGTGCAAAGGCCCTTCTGGCCATGACTGCCACCTGCTCTTTGAGCAGGAGTTGCGAGTCCAGGAGGACCCCCAGGTTCCACACCAGGTCTAAATGGGGCAGTGCAACCCCATCCACAACTAAAGATGACAATTTCCTGGATGTAGAGGAGCTGTCGACCCACAGCCACTCCGTCCTACCAGGGTTCAGCTGAAGCCTGTTGTTCCCCATCCAGGCCCCCACAGCCCCCAGGACTGAGACAGGGCAGACACTACATCGCTTACCTCACCCAGGATGGAGATATATAATTGAGTATCATCAGCATACTGATGATACCTCATCCCATGGTGACGGATGATCTCACCCAGCGGTTTCATGTAGATGTTAAATATAAGAGGAGAGAGAACCGAACCCTGCAACACCCCACACAAGTGGGGTCAAGGGTCAGATCTCTCATTCCCTATCACCACCAATTGGGACTGGCCCTGGAGGAAGGAGGTGAACCAGCGCAGAACCATGCTGCCCACCCCCAACTCCCTGAGCCATCCCCAAAGGATACCATGGTCAATGGTATCGAAAGCCACTGAGAGGTCAAGAAAAGCCAGGATGGATATACTCCCCCCATCCTGCTCCTGCCAGAGATCATCCATAAGCATGACCAATGCAGTCTCTGTCCTGTATCCTGGCCTGAAACCTGACTGGAAGGGGGTCTAGATAATCCATTTCATCCAGAATCCTCTGGAGTTGTAACACTACCACTTTCTTAACCACCTTCCCCAAAAAGGGGAAGACAGGACAAAAATTGTCCAACACAGTAGGGTCCAGTGATGGTTTCTTGAGGGGGTGTATGGGCGCTTCCTTAAAGGCAGTTGGAAACACCCCCTCCCTCAAGGATGTATTGACCATCACCTGGACCCAACCACATGTCACCTCCCAGGCTGCTTTTACCAGCCAGGAAGGGCACGGGTCTAGATGACATGTGGCATTCACAGTCCAGGGGTCCTGTCCACTTCCTTGGGCCCAACAGGATCAAACTGGTCCCAGATAATGTGGTAAGTACGCTCCCTCGGCATCTCCTCAGACTGTGCCTCATGCATAGAGTCCAACTTGGAGCAGATCTGAGCGATTTTATCCTGCAGGTGCCCAGAAAACTCCTCTGCACAGCCCTGTAGGTGGGTAACTAAATCCACCTTACCCAAAAGGAAATGAGTGATCTTAAACAGGGCCGCTGGGCAATCTGCGGAACCAATAAGAGCAGAGAAATATGGACGTTTCGCCACTCTTATCGCCACAAGGTAGGCCTTAATAGCGGCTCTAGCTTGTGTTTGGTCAGATTTGGTCTTCGTCTTCCTCCAGTGGTGCTCTAGACGTCTCTTAACCCTCTGCAGAACCCTCAACCCAGGGCCGCAACTAGGGTCTGTGTCACCCGGGGCAAACATGGATTTCGCACCCATTTTGGTGCCCCCCCCCAGCACTCATTTTGGCACCTCCCCAGCACTCATTTTGGCGCCCACCAGCGCGGCGCCCGGGACACATGCCCCAGTTGCCCTCCCCTAGTTGCGGCCCTGCCTCAACCCCTCTGTGGACCACAGGGAGTGTCAGGCTGAAATGGGGCAAGAGAGGCTGCACAGGCGCAATCCTGTCCAAGGCTCTGGCCACCTCCCTATTCCAGGCTGCGGCTAGGACCTCTGCTGGACCATGCAGTAGATCCTCAGATATAACCCCCAGCTCCCTCTGAAACCCTGCCGGGTCCATCAATCTCTGGGGGCGGACCAATCGAATGGGTCCTGCCACCCTGTGGAGTGGGGCAGCACAAGAGAATCTCAGGGCCACCAAGGTGTGGTCTGACCATGACAATGGGGACAGATCTAGCTCTCCCCTCAGATCACATTGCCACTGCTCTGAGAAGAAAACCAAGTCCGGAGTGAGGCCACTGTCTCGAGTTGGGTCTCGAATAATCTGGGACAGGCCCATGGCTGCCATGGTAGCCATGAACTCCTGAGCCACCTCCGAGGCATGCCCTAGGGATGGCAGGTTTAAGTCCCCCAGAACCATAAGCCTGGGGAACTCCACTGCCAACCCCGAGACGGCCTCCAGCAGCCCAGGCAGGGAGGTTGCTACGCAGCAGGGAGGAAGGTACAGCAGCAACACTCCTAACTCTTCTCGGGAACCCAACTTGAAGAACAGGGTCTCACAACCAGCCACTTGTGGATCAGGGCCCCTGAAAGCCACTCTTGGATGACAACTGCCACCCCCACCTCCCCTGCCCTGGTGTCTTGACTGGTGCCACACCTGAAACCTGGCTGAGTGCCACATTTCTGAGAGGGTTCCCCTTGGGGGCCCAGCCAGGTCTTGGTGATACACTCCAGGTCTGCCCCTTCCTCTGTGATCCAATCACATATGAGGGGGGCCTTGTTATTGACTGACCTGGTGTTAAGCAGCAGCAGCCAGAGACCAGGGCCCTCAAGGAACTGCTGTCCAGGGCCTGGGGCTGAATCTGGAGGGCTGGAACACTCCACCAGTAACAAACACCAGGGGCGTCTTCCCCGAAGATGGGCCAACCTCCAGATCCCGTCATACCATCCCCAGCCCATCACCACCTCAATAGGGTAACCCACCCTACAGTCCCCAGAGTTTCCCAGCCCAGTTGCCTCCATTCCCGGACTTCCGGAAACCCTGGATTGAAATAAGGGTATATTAATCCTTTTAAGATTAATCTCTCACTTCTGAGCTGCTTCTGGCATTAACTTTCCCTAAAGGAATGAGTACCTTCTGTGCCTATGAATCTTACTTAGACTTAAATCTGCTTGTGCTGTATGGCATATCAAGCAATGATTGGCCTCCAGCAATTTCAATCAGATCTTGTTGAATTGCATCCATTGTTTCAGTAGCAGTGACTTTTTTTTTACGAAGTTGTGTTGCTAGCCTGCCACCCAACCTTCCTCTTTTCTCATCCAGGCTTAGGACCAGCAATGTCTATTTGTGAGTGGCTTCTGTTTATTTTAGGCTGGTATGTTAGTTTCCAATCTAGCTGAACAGTTGCATTAAACAAGTGATAGATTTCTGTTTGGATTACTGTAATGAACTGTGCAGAAGAAAATACTGGGGCTGAACAATTTGAGTGGACTGTGATTGATTGATTGATTGATTGAGCCTTTGAGTCAGTGTTGCCTCCTGGCGACTACCTGGATGAGTCCCTGCAGTTTTCTTGGCAAGGTTTCAGAAGCGGTTTGCCATTGCCTCCTTCCTAGGGCTGAGAGAGAGGGACTGGCCCAAGGTCACCCTGCTGGCTTTGTGCCTAAGGCAGGACTAGAACTCACTGTCTCCTGGTTACTAGCCTGGTGCCTTAACCAGTACACCAAACTGGCTCAGTTTTTTATTACCATTTTAAAAAATTATCCTAATAGTTTCTGGTCCATTCATGGGTACAGTTATATTGGTGAAGTTGTATTGATATGAACTGCATATTTCAATATTATTTCTTAACTTGTTTAACATATCAGTCTCATTTGTTTTGTTCCAGTCACTGGTTTCATGTTCACTTTTACTCCAATGTATTCGGATTCTTACAGTTCACACTCTCACATTACAATAAGAGGAAAACCTTATTATATCAATGTAATCAGTGAAGAGATTAATTCCATATGGATAATTTATAACATCATAAAGTACAGTACATTTTAGCAACTACCAATCTAAGAATGGAACTGAATTTGTAGTCTTTATCTGAATTCAATTACATGTCAGTAAATATAGAGCGAGAGCCAGTTTGGTGTAATATTTAAGGTACCAGGCTAGAAACCAGAAGACCACGAGTTCTAGTCCTGCCTTAGTCATGAAGCCAAATGGGTGACCTTGGGCCAGTCACTTTCTCACAGCCCTAGGAAGAAGGCAACAGCAAAGTACTTCTTTAAAAAGTTGCCAAGAAAACTGCAGGGACTTGTCTAGGCAGTTGCCAGGAGTCAAGACTGACTTGCCCATCAAAATGGGCACTAAACAAAAGGCATTTTTTTCTGAAATAATATGTTCACACTGGAAATTGAGAGCTTATATTCTATAACTACAAAGTCCTCATGTTGAATAGTTTGTGTGATTAAACTAAAGGAATATTTCCAATTTTCTAGTATGACACTAAAATTTAAATATTATACAGTGTGGAAGATCAGTAAGGGAAAGAACTCATTACTGTTTCCCTCTAGCAAATTTTCCCCCAACAAAATACCCTCCAGATGTTTTTTCTCCTTCATCTTGAAGGTTGTGGTTATGAATGGAGTACAGACAGCAGCAGAGTACAAGATTAAATAACTGCTCAAGATTGCTAAGTCTCAAGAGTATTTTTTAGGTAAACCATATTGCAGAAATCTTCAAGATAGTTCGGCCACTTTGCAACCATAAATTTTAATTCAAAAGCCAGTGTGTTCTAGCAAATGGATTCTCGTGGACCTCACAAATTGGATTTTAATGTTGAGTGCCTGCACTATGGCAATAAAATTGCTTCCTAGTTTGCTTCAGAGCAGATAAATAAGTAGTAGATAGAAAGGTCACATATACTCACTGGGACATCAGAATAGATCAGGGAATGGCATCAATGCACCTAAGACAAACAACCAGAAGAGCAGAAGAGGAACAGGATGCCAAAAGTGGAGGGGGAGGGGATCAAAAGGTACAGAGAAGGTGTTGGAGGTCCCAGCAAATCAGCATGCCTCATTAGCATGTGGATGAGTTCACTCTAGGATGCAGATTCTCTATGTGCTTCTGGACAAAGCTGTTTGTTGTCCCTCCCACATTCCTAATTCACTTCCTTCTTCCACCATCTAGGAAGGAAGGAACCATGCGGTCTGCTCCTTCCATCATGGGCCATGCTTTGGCCTAGAGCCATGAGCTTGCCCCTTTCTGCATGCAGCTCTTAGCAGCAATGAGGGCTAAGAGTTAATTCAGTTTAGGGAAAGAAAGAAGAACAAGGATCATTTTTCTGAATGGATGTAACTGGACCAAATAAATGAGTAAGACTTTTCTTCGCTTACTTTTGAACCTACTTTGTCTAAGTGTGTAATTCTTTATGCTTGGGTGGGCTAAGTGTGTAAGATCAACAACCTATAATTCTCTAATGTGCTAATTAATGCTATTTTAGATAATATTCTTTTTCTGTGCATGCTTTTTCGCTGTATTAAGCTCTGCTCCATTCAGTGATCCTAGCTGTCCATTTATGGCTTCAGAAGGAACTGTGAAATGGCTCATTTTAGAAATACTCTAAGAAAAGTAAGATAGTAAATTAAGTACTAAGTTAGATTGTTTAGGACTATGAAACTGTTTGATTCAATGCACACCAAAGTCTCTTAAAACTAATTTTTAATGTCTGATTTTTAGCTAGTACTGTTATTTCAGTCTGATGTTCTGAGATCCCATCTTACTTTTCAGTTCCAGAGCACCATCTGGGAATGTTTTCTGTACACATGAATATGAGTTTTTAAAGTTTGCCAGTGCATGCGAAATAAATATCAGATTTACCATATGCACAAGGTACTGAAATTATGATTAATTCATTTCCCAAGATTATCACTGTATGGTAAAAATTACCTTGAGGCTTTTCTTTTAGTGTGAAAAATTAAAGATTCAGCAGTTCATATTATTCATATTGCAAATCCTATGAGTTTGAAAGAGGCTTTCATGTGTTACAGAATCTCTAAAGTTGGCAGGTTAAACATTTATTAGAACTTCCATCAATAAGAAAATTTCAGAATGCAAAGGAACTAATTTTTGCTAAATGCTGATAAGAATTATTTTTTATCAGTTAATCAATATATAAAACAAAAGTAGGTAGTATAAATTGATAGTGTGATGGTCTTTTTAAAATTCATACCATTTTCTAAATTATTTTGATACTGATTACTGAAAGATTTTGCAAGAAAGATTTAAAGGGGACAGTGGCTAACAACCTGTCCCCCAAAAGCATGGACACATGTAGGTTTCAAATGGAATCGATTTTTGCAAGATACACAGTGTCAAGTCAATGAGGCTTTTATGCAGAGGAAGACAGAGACCAAACCTTTAATACCTTTAAATAATCTGCATTAGCAACAGGAAGATCTCTTAGTAGGTAGCTGTATCCAACTAAATATTTGTATAGGCTGACTTGGGGTATATCTACCCTTACCACTTAAGCTCCTTCTGTCCTGGGCTCATGCCAACTGGACTTTAAGCTGGCATAGGAAAATCCTGCCTGGACAGAGACATTTTGGCAAGAACTTGCAAGGTATTCACTGTGCTTTTAGACTACCATATTGGATAATACTCCTTTGCTATATGCTTTCCAACCTTTCTTTTCCAGGAAATCAAGGGCCAAGAAAAGTCTGCAGAAAGGAAATTTAACTTAACACAAAACTAAATTAAATGTATATATAGAAGTTTAAAGCATCAAAATGCAGATACACAAAGAGATAACAAGCAGCTTTAAATAAAACAAAACAAAAACTGTCTCCTTTCCAGCATGCACACTAATGTTTCACCTCCAGACCCCAAATAACCCAAACAAACCCTTCTACCTCAGCTGATCAGAACAGTGATAACAGGGTAAGCCCTTGGGTTTAACCTTTTAAAAAAGCTGAGTGTGAACACTTCCTACTGAAGAAAATAAGAATTGTAATTACAGAAGAAGAAGAAGAAAACCCTTCCAACTTTCAAATTGGGAACCTTCTCTCTCCTAGCCAAAGATTTTAGACACAATGCTATTTCAGCAACACATGCAAAGAGAGGAATAGAAACATTAGAGTGCATCATTGGCTCAGTCGAAGGAGCGTTCTTTCCTCTACAAAGGAGCCCATGAACTGCTAAGGTTGGTCTGCAAAAAACGGATGTGTTTTCTCCCAAAAAAATCAATCACTTGAGGTGACATAACAGGGAAAAGTGTACTTTGGAGGTAGGACAGAAAAACGCATCCTGAGTTCACTTTGAAGTTGATTAATAGAGGTCCATTTCTGCCCTCTAGAAATGGTTGCCTGCCTGTTCTGCCAATGGGGCGGCTGGGCGGTGCAGATAAGCCTGTTATCTGTAGCAGGGGTATATTGTTAGAGGTTCTTCATCTGATTTTGCCACTGAATTTTTGAGAGTGGGAGAGTCATCTGAAGATACCTCAGATGGACTCATTCTCTGAGACTTAATTCAGCCTGGAATGCACTGTCATCACAATATCACAACAACTCTTCGTTGACTTAGTCCATTTGAGTTTAGTTGGGAGCTCATAATTCAGAAAAATCACGCAATACTTTACAAAACCTGCCAAGGGCTCAACAAGCAGTCTAACTACAGGACTGGGAGCAAAGCCATGTTTTTAAAGACTTGCAAAACCCTTGTAGGTGGGAACCATTCAAATATCTCTGGGGGTGCTAGTCCACAGGGCAGGCGCTGTGATGAGATGGCTGGCTTTTAAGTCCCACCAGGTGACATTGCTAAATTGAGGGAACTCAAAGCTCCTCTACTCTGTTTGATTATACTGAACAAGCAGAAACCACTGGAGTCAAGCAGTCCCCTGGATAACCAGTCCCTCTGCCAGGAAGATCTGTGATAATGCCCATTACTGCCTGCGCTGTTGCATTTTGGACCAGCTGTAACTTCCAGATGGTCTTGAAGGATAATCCAATGTAGAACTCATTGCAGCAGTCCAATCATGTGGTAACCAGGGCATGAGCAACCATCTGAAGTGTCTCCCATTCCAGGAATAGACGCAACTGGTACACAAGAGGAACCTATGCAAAGACCCATTTGACTCAGTGATGCCCAAATAACACCTTCCACTAAGTAAATTTTAAAATCTATTGTACTATTTATGCAGCTTCTGCTTTCTTCTGTCCACTTCTTCTGGTGGTCCCTAAAACAGCCCACTTCACCATTTTGCAGGACAGGACTGACTGCACTGAACCATTTCTAAAGTAAACACATCTCTGCAAACCTTTGCAAATACATAGCTCAGTACAGTGAAATCTCAATTTAACACAGCAGATTTTGGATGCGATGGACCAAATTTACATCAGAAGGTTCTTTTGAAATAATAGACTAATCCACTGCATATTTTGGAGGTGGAGTTAAATTTACATTAATTTTAGTCATTCTCAGTGGTTTCTGTCATTTGTCATGGTAAGCAGCCATAAAGAAAAACAGCAGTACCCCATGAATGACAAACCTTTATATTTAAGAGACATTTATCTGGTCTGTTAAATTTCACGGTATTTCACTCATTGCTGGTGAGACAGCATTGCTGTAGCATAGAAGGCCAAGGTTAAAAGACTTGGGTGTGGTACTCACCCAGTTTTTGTAATCTTTAATATAACTAAAGATGGGAAATATTAAATGAGAGACCAGAGTGATTGCATTATCTATACATAATTTAATAAATGTAAATAAAACACAGTGATTTGAAATGTAGTTTTTCTCCCGTCCCCTGTTATTTTTCAAAGTGCTACCCCTGACATATCTTTGAAAGGGCAAGTTCTGCCCTCAGGCTGGAAGACGTTTCCAGGGGTTGCCTATCTCTGCCTCTTTTTAAAAGTCAGCTGTGATATTCCACCCAGCCAGGAAACAGCTGACAAATACGTAAAATGTTATAGTAACAGGTTCACCAAACTGAAGAATGGGGAATAAGTTCTCTAATGCTTCATGGTACAGTATGCAGCCTGTGGCCACTGATAAATTAAAATTACTTATTCATGAAATGCTGTGGGCAACCCGAAATGTTTCTTGGTTCAGTCTTCAGAACATCACAGGAAATATCTACAGTCTCATTCCACGCATTCTGGCTTTTCATGTGGTGACAGCAGGGCCTATAGTTCACTTGGTAAAACAGGTGTTTAATCTCTGGCTTGTGCTTTACTGTGTGTTTTATCTTGGCATCTCCAGTTCATCATCCTCTGACTAGTCTGTTAAAGGAGTATCTGAATTCGCCTTAAATTATCTAATGCTGTGACTTCCCAGTGTTTCTATGCAGCCTAGGCTTCTCTGTCTGATCTGTTGCATGCCCTGTCTTGTTAACATTCCTCCTTATATTAGCTTTTAGATGTTTGGGATGTCACAGTTCATCCATGTAGATAAGGTTGAGCTGTATCATTAGCAAAATGAACAGATTATTTCTAATATTACAAGGGATCAAAATTAAGCCAACAGCAAGGGTGGATGGAGGCTGCATAATCTTTTCTAGTTATTATTTATTGTATTTCAGTACTAATCTTCAGTGTTATGAGGTGATTGCACTACCCCTCCCCATAAAGAACAATTGGAATATTTTTGTCAAGATACAAAATCAAATAAACAATCTTTTATAACTGAGTAACAAACCACCCTCAATTCCTTTAGGATCTTTTAGAACCATTCATAAAGTTCTCTCACTCCTGTTTTTCTATTAATTGCTTTTATAAAGGACAGTTTGAAATTACTCCTGTGTTGCCATTTATGCTTAAATTTACTTTGTGGAAATAACATTTCATTACAGGATGTACGACTGATAGCTCAAAAAAGATGGTTTGTACTGCCATTGGTCTGCATCTATTACTATTTCCTTCTATTTAAATCTTTTTTTTTCTTGCGATAGTCCTTTTTAATTCTCTAAAGTCTGTTGAAAGATGTCTGCCTTCTTTCTAGAATCATAAATCTAGTATGCTATCTACCCAGAAGAATGCAAGTATATTTTATCTTAATCCTTGAGTCTTGAAATTACTATTGCAAAACAAAAATCTATCTAATGCTAAAAATAGATGGCCATGTGTTTATGTCATCTATGATTAATTTAAACTCTTAATTATTTCATTACGGTTTTTGGATGGTGACGAATGGTGACTTTGCAATTAGGGAGATCAGGTTTGTTGTCTTGGGCAAACACACTTTCCATAAATGCAAGCTGCCTTTTGATGCACCTCCTTATTATTAAAAAATTAGTAAATTCAATGTAAATATATAGCCATACAAAATAAAAGGAGTTGATATCTTGTATTTTAATTGTTTGTATACATCTGAAAGTGAGTGACTATAATCCTTGGACACATGACTAGGACAGTTTCCTTACTGATTTTTAGAACTTAAGGCTGTGACATACAGTTTCTCCATCACTGATAGAATGCTATAGGCAAGATTTATAATTAAGACATATTGGCTAAGATGTTGCATATGGTGTTTTGCTGATCTTTTTCCTCACTCCACCCATAGTCATCTTTTCCTAACCATGATGATGCCAAAATGATGATGTGTATGTTGCTGCATCACAATGCAAGCTCTGCCCTTTTGTACTTGCGTTGTGTCATTGCACACAAATACATAAAAGTCAGGGTATGCACCAAGAAATCATGATGCATATTTCTTCATTGATCCCCTCCCTATGGATGCCCATGCCTTCACCTTATCCCACCTTATCTTCCATTCTTTGTGGGTTAAGGGAAGTGGATTAAGGAAGGGTCAATGGATCCTTTCCCCACATGTAAACAGACCTGACTATTGGGAGGAGGGTTACAATAACATCAATGTTTGTTTGTTTGTTTATATTATTTGTATGCTGCCCACTCCCCAAAGTTCTGGATTGTATTCCTGTAGGTAGTGTTGGTATCTGAAGCTACAACTTCAACAGATACTTATATTTTATATAGCCTTTCACTATGACATTCTTCTTGAGATCAAGGTCTTTTCATAGTCCATCTCATATGTTGTAGTGGTTGTCTGAGTGAGCCTGTGTAATTGTAGGGCCACCACCACGTCATTTTCTATGTCCACCTATTGTCTTTTATTGCATTTTCAAGTGGGGTAGCATCTATTTTCATCATATTTTTTGTAAAGTGACATCAAGCAAGAGTGTTAAGATTAAGTGTTGATCAGATTGATCTGTAGTGTCAGCTCTTCCAGGGAAACCAGACAGGAAACACAACTAGATGAACTAATTCTACTTTACTGTAAGTCTACATTAACAGAATCTTGCAGGTCTGAAAGAACAAATCTCCCACCTTCCCTGCTTATCACTTGAACAGTCGGGGTGGGTCTTTCCTAAGTTTCTTTTTTAGACCGTTTCCCTCTCTCAGACTCCCTTTCCGTTTATCTGGTAGTTCCCTAGGCAGCATCTCTTCCCTCTGTTCCCCAAGGTCACCCTCACATTCCATCACAGTAGTCACTGTCAGCATTGAGCCAGTGTAATGCTTCAACATTTGTAACAAATTTTGTGTCATTGCATAATGTATAATTGATCTCTGTCTTGGATGCCCAGTTAGGGGAATGTCAAATCCAGCACTTCCTTGTGCCATCTTGAAATAGGTGTTCATCACATACAATTTCTGTGATTCAGCAAAAATTACAAGGGGTTTGCCATTTTCATTGTGGCCATCATCTGAGAATTTGTCCACAAAGTTCTCTCCTGCTTGTTTGGACCTATTCAATCATTTAGGTCACCACCAAAAGTCTTTTTGTAGGCTGGTTGGTTTAACTAGTATTCAAGTTCATGATGGAAATGTTCAGTTTCCTCATCAACATAGCCACATTGGTGATAGAATGATTACATGCATAAAATTTAGTTTTATAGAAGTGAGCAGACTTCAAAATGGAACTTGAACATAGTTTCTTAAGTAAAATCAATATTAACTACAGGTGGTCCTCGTTTAGTGACTGCCTCATACAGCAACTGTTTGCAGTTACGACAGTGATGAAAAAGTAACTTTGTGACCAATCCTCACATTTACGACCTTCACAGGTGTGTAAAGGTACAGAAAGCTGAAGTAGGATCATAAGCACAGCCACGGTTTCACTTAGTGATTCATTTCACTTAACAACCAAGTTGCCGGTCCCAATTGTGGTTGCTAAATGAGGACTACCTGTATACAATTTTTGTTTTTACTGTTTTTGTTTCTATGATGTTTTGCTTAGTTATGTTTTACATAGAAGATTCTGCTTATTGGATTGGTTGCAAATTTTGTTACATGCTGAGTTTTTTTGTGTGTGTGTTGGTCTATGACCATTGCCTGCCTGCCTATCTATTAGCATTTAATGTGAACTAATGGATAATAAGGATAACAACAATGGCTAATAAGGAAAAATTAAACTTAGCTTGTAGACATTAAACAGAAAGTGCTTGTTTCAATGGTCATTTTCATACAAGAAGATTTACAGTAATTTCTTCACTGACAATAGAATCCCTCACGTAAACTAAACCGAATTCACTGAAAATTGAATGCCTTCAGTGGCAGGCCTGGGGGCCTTGGGTGCTGTCCCAGACCACAGGAGAGGTGGAAAACAATGCTCTAGCCTCAGAGGGAGAGAGCCAATCTCAGAGTCATCCCTCCCTCCCTCCCTTCAGAATGTGTCATACCCATCATCTTTCCAATTTCAGCACAGTAGCATTGGGCAAGATAAAAATGGTGAGTGACTGCAGCCAAATTCTTTATCTGTAAATGTGCCAGCCCAGAAAAAAAAAATACAAAATACAAAAATATGCAAAGGCAAACTGAGGATTGATACAGTGTATCAGTATATGGAATTCCCTGGTGGATTCCCACACATACACATACACATACACACACTCCTATGTGTTGGAACAATCTATATTCACTTTATATAATTCCTGAAATAATACAGTAAAAATTGTATTAGTACTGAACTGTTAGTGTGATGTAAACATTAATTCTCTTCTGTTCAATGTATGAGAGATAAAGAGACAGAGATTCCTAATCAGATTGTAAGCACTGCAGATTCAATCTTCGACAGGTGCTTTGCAAACATAGCACCTGTCTGCAATGATACCTCAGAACAAATACACCATTTCCCGGGATTGCGTGTGGCTACTTTAAAGTGCTGCAGACAGGTGCTGTGTCTATGCCTGGTATGCTCTGAAGCACCTTTTTGATATCTAACCTGATGTACTGTATAGTCCCAATGGACTGAAAAATCTGATCAGGCTCATATTTGGGGGGATATAACAAAAATGCTCTTGATAAGGGATCTTTCAGATAATGTGTTCCATGGACCCTATATGTGCTTCTGTAAAGGATTTGGTTTCAAATATTCAGTGTCTGTTTGACCTGATTTTCTTGGGTTATTTTGAATATACATAAAAGAAAATAGCTACATAATAATTGTCTATTATTCTGCTGCATAGCTCTCATTTCCATCAGTAAATGGAAAAACCTTCACAATAATGATTCATCTCCTGGACCCATTCATGTTCTGAATAGATGTGCTTTTCTTGGACTGTTTCAGACAGTTACATCTACTGCCACTGAAATCTCTCATTTCCAGTTTATTAGAGAGCTTCTCCATAAAAAACATGTGGCATGTCAGATATATGCCTTCCTTGTGTCTAAAATTCCATATCCCCGTTTCTCCTCAAGCCATAGGCACATGGGGATTTGGTGACTGTATGAGTATATCTTAGGATGGATAGAGACATACCTGCCATGCCACAGGGAATTTGTTCTTGGGTATTCATATTAATGGACATCTAAAGACTGGTCCTCCAACTTACAATAAATAGCTTCTCATCAATATGTAGAAGGGCTGCACAGTATAATGTTTCATTCCCTTAAGCTTTGGTAAATAAATCTGTTCTCCAAGTAGACAACAGCCCTATTAATTTTGCTATATGTAAAAGGGGAATTTTTTAAAACTATGCTGGAAATAGCATTTATTCAGCATTCAGAAAATGTTCTCAGGATTCACACTGAGGAAAGTTTTATTTAAGTAATTTCAGATTCTGGCAGAATTACTGCTTTAAAAACTGACTTGCTAAATTAATCTCAACTTGCTGAATGTCCCTTATAGACTAGTCTTCACGGTTAGGTTTGGACTGCAGTATTATCCTTGATCTAATTCTCACACTACCCAATGTGCTTCCTCTTCAGGCTTGTGATCTCCCCATAAGCACCAGGCCATTGGTGAGAACTGAACGATCTGTTTAGAACAACTGTTTGATTTGATTCAGTGAAATTGCTTTTACGTTCTTAAACCAAGCCAAATAGAGTAATCTTATACACGTCTGATCAGAAGTTGTCCCACTGAGTTTAGTAAGGCTCACTCCCAGGTGTTTCAATATTGAATTTTATTTATCCCCTACTTTTCTGTTACTTGCAGTCAAGGTAGCTAAAATCAGTTAAAATGCACACAATAAAAAATAAAAATTCAAGGATATCGTTAAACCAGTGCAAAGATTATTAACATTCACAAGACTAGTGAAAAAAATTGGCTGCTTTTCTAAGGGAGGATTGAACATAGCTCCTGAGAGAGTGCATGACACAGCATGGAAACGCTGCAGGAGAAAGCCCTCTCTCACATGTCAGTTAAACAAGCTTCTGACAGCCGGGGGCATTTTCAGGAAGGCTTCACCTGCAGAACTTAGAAGTATAAGCAGGTTCACCTAAGGCTGCAAACTTGTGCGTATTTGCCTGGGACTCACTTCTGAACAGGTCCTTTCATTCTTAAAGGCATGCCTAAAATAAGTGGACATTTTCAAAGCACTTAGTAAAGCAGAATATTCTTCATCTCAGAGTCATGTATCTACATACTTAATTTTTGTACCTTTATATTCCACAGTGAGAGAGACATCCAGTAATTGTTCTAAAACTAAGTTGATATATTTACCATCTGGTATTAGACATGTTTACTCAAATGGGGATTTATTCCCTGATGAATATGCTTATGAGGTAATGAAAGTTAAAAACAAAGTTAGGAAAATATAAACATGCACAGAAATCTCAAATATAAAAAACTACATTGCAATGCCACTCTCCATTCAGATACTTCGAAATTAGTTTCACTGACATTTATTACATTACAAAAGGATGAAAAGCCATGTTTTGAGTTTTTCTAGAAGAACAGAAGTAGCACTGAGTTTAATGTTCTGGAACTAGTATAAAAAGATTGCAAAGCAAAGTTTAAGGAAAATGTTAATTATCTTAAACTTAATTACAGCCAAATGAATGATATAAAAAGCTTGAAATGCAAACAAAGTACTTCTCAAGTGTATTACAATAATGAAATGTACAAAAAGAATTGAACAATGTCTGCGATTCCACACACCAGTGTTTTTCTATGATAAAGTGTTCCATTTATTTATTTATTGCTATGAATCTATGTAAGACTGAAATACTAAATTCACTTTCTTAGGGGGAAAAAACCCTACTGAACATATTGAAAATTACTATTGAGTAAACATTTATCGTATTACGCAGTGAAAAAATTGAAGACTTTTAGCTTTCCAGAAATCCAGAACTCCCATTCCTAGCACCTCCAGCACTTAGCAACTTCAACTCCCAGCAGTGTGACTAAGGAGGGTGGGCACTGTAGTTGAACATCTGAGGGCTACATGTTTTTATTCTGTATTATCAGCTGAGGGTCACTGTGATGAAATCCAATGAAAACTCAGCCTGGTTGCTTTGACATTTCATTTATTTATTTAATCATTCATTCAACTTATGAGGCCACCCAATCAACTAGCACTTCAACTGCCAAAATGTTGAACTACAATTCTCTTCCTTCTTTGGCCCTATTTGGAAGGCATCAGGTTGGGAAAAGCTGATGCAGCTTAAATATAAATTGGCCTGTTATATGCAGGTTGTCACTGAACCTTCCCATGGGGTTAATCTCAGTATTGGCAAGATAGCTCCTTGTTGCAGAAAGATTGACACTTATAGGAAGAATATGAAACATCAGTGATATCCACCTGCCCTCTGCATAATTAAAAGGAATGGGCTTGTCATTTTAGAAATGCAGGGAGCAGCTTTGTTCAATGTGAATTGAAGCAGAAAAAGGTAATGAGAGTTTTTGTAGCTTCCCACCCTCAAAAAATATTCTGTCAAGAAAACATGAAGAAAAAAAACCTGAACCATTTTCATTCAGAGAGATTGCATTGCCTTATAAATGCACAACCTCATTGCACTTCTTTGCTTCAAGTGTCTTTAAAATGCTATTCTTACTTCTTATATGGGAAAGAGGATTCCCAAGACTAATCCATTAATAATAAAAAAAAAATCTGTCAATTTTTTTCCAGCATCGCAATAGCAAATTGTGAAAAGAAGTATTGATGAGTAAAAGCCTACCTAGACAACGTGTTGTATCTGAATTGTTCAGATTTATTCTGAATGATGACTCTCTCATAGGGTTACAGAATTTCATGGAAAGAAACTGTTAGCCATTAAATAAAAATTGAACATATTGTAATGCCTTATTGAGTGATATGTGTGCTCTAGTTTTATGTGGTGAAGAAAAGGCATGAACCTGCCTGAGTCCAGCTCAGCTCCTGGTGACTACATAGACATAGCCATTTATTTATTGGCAGCAAAATGTAGTGTATTATTGCCTTCTTTTAGGATGTTTTTTTTTCAAATTTCCAGTTATGCCCTACAGTTCTGGAATTTCCTGGTGGTCTCCCATCCAGGTACAACAGCAGTTCTGACCCTACTCAACTTTTTGTTGATCAGCCAAGACTGAATAAATTCTGCTCCCCTAAGTGGCTAGCAAGGAAGAGAGCACTGCTATCTGGAGTGCATCTTCCGGTTTTGCTCACCATTAACCAGGCTGGCTGAAGATAGGTCACACATCCTGAGAAATAGTGAGACAGTAATATAATTAACTTTCTGAATCGTTCTTTCTATGTGGATTTATTAAGGAACTATTGATTTCTTCTTGGTGAAAAATGGTATTTTAACAGACAGAAACAAAGTGAATATTCTGAAGATTCAGGAAATTCTGTGGGTTGTGGATCCATCATAGAGAAGTTGGGCGAAGATTACTTTTCCAATCTCTCCTGTCCCTAGCAGTTTCTCATTCTTCTCTCCCAAAATCAACTCTATGGCTTTCTCTTTCTTCCCAGTACATAAAGAATACAGCAATCTTTCTGCAGGTGTCATGGCAGGAAGCCCCCACTGCCACTGCTTTAATTAGAGTATAGAACTGCTTATAGTTGCAAATCATTAAGCCATCCTTGTGTAGTTTCCATTGATCTTAAATAAACTTCAGTATAACTATGCATGGAATGGAAGCCTACGGTCTTAATTGATTCCTGAGGTCATGTCCAGAATTTAACTGTTGCTTATTAACACCAGCAGAATAAAACGACTTTGCAGTATGAAATTCAGCAGGCCCCAATGAAAGCAATTCTAATTCTCTTTACATTGTGAAGAATGCTTTTAAATTTAGCCTAGTACAAAAATGGGAACAAGGGGAACTCAGATGGCATAACCAGGTTACCAACAGAAGTCCAAATGTTCCACTGGGCCTTTACCCATTGTTTTAATTGATTCATTATATTTTAGCCAATGCAGAAAACACTGCAGCTGTGCAACATATGGTCCTGTGTTGGCTGGGCATGAGACAATAGAGATAATAGAGCTGCAGCCAGCAGATTCAAATGGGCTGAACACATGGCACAAAAAGGAAGTGGAACATGTAGAACAGAATGGAAAGGTTACAGTAGAAAAGGAGACATTTAGCACATCTAGCCCTAGGTGTGACTCAACTGCTGATTATGCTACTTTGGGGATATGTATAGATGAGGACAGCACCTAAAACGTAAGATGTCGGAACTAGTGAAATTATAAATATATTAAATTTATCTGTGTTCCCAAGAGAGTCCGTTTTAGAAATATGCACTAAACCAGTTAGAGGAACAACGTGAGTTGCAGTGTAAGCATGACCATAGGCAGTGATGACGTACCACAGTTGAAATGATACGGCTTTCTGTAGTATGGAATTTTTTTAGTAAAGTGTTCCATTTTCTATAGCATTTTGTAGGAATCATATTTATTTGCTCCTACTTTTCATAAGGATATGAAGTTATACAAATAGAACACTCTCTCCTCTCATTTCCTTAGGAGCTGTACATTCCTGAAAATGCAAATATTATACATTGTATTGTAGTTTTGCTACATCTCATTAAATTTCTGACTCAATGGTGTCTGCAGGTTATGGTCAAAAAATTCAAGATGATGGCCACAGTGGTATGATCAGAGCTCTGCCCCTTTTTAATGAGATGCACATAAAAACCAAATTAACCACATTTCTGATGTCTCAAATGTCTGATTGGCCACAATGATCTATTTCAATAGTTATGAACGGGGGGGGGGGGGTTGCGAAGGAGCCAGGAGGAAGTAAATGACAAAAGCAGCATCATATCAACCTAATGCAAACTCTGCACCTTTTGTATATGCATTGTGACACTGCTCCACTGTACGAAAGGGTGGAGCTTACAGTGAAACTCAGCTTTTGCCACTTTGATGAAAGTGCTAGATCCTGCATACACCTCTCGTTAAGAGTTTTAAATCCTACATAGTGTAACCAAATTCACAGATGTATACAAATCCTCAAGTGATCGTTCTGAAAAATGATAACTTCTCAGCCTGTGCAACCTGAGGAAGTAAATAAGGTCCTTGGAAGGGCTTCCACATGAGGATACTGAGCCAGTTTAAAAGCAGTTCAGGATCTTGGATCCCATGATATTGGCTATGCTCAAGGTAATTTATTTCTCATTTGGCTGCAGTGTATTGGAAATCCAAGTAAATCTATTCTTTACAAAGCACCACTGCTGCTTAGTATTGCTTGTGAATTTGTCAGAACTCTTACCTCTCCCTATTTTGAGGCTCTTGGCCTTAGCAACTCTTCCAAGACCCAATCCAATAGGAATTGCTGGAGTGCTTTTGCATACAACCCAACACAACATAAACTAAGGGTATGAAAATATGTGTGTGAGCAATTTATTCAATTTTCCTTTTGCATGGAGTGGGAGATATTTTTTATTGGTCCATGACCTGCAGCACCTTAAGGGACATAATTTTTGTTCCTTATTCTCATAAATTCAAGTTTGAAGTTGATCATGGGTCTTTATACTGCTTTTGAGAGATAAAGAAGTGGAAGTGATGGCAGTGTGGAAGTGATCTACAGCTAAATAAAGCAGCTAGTGTGAGTTTGGTCATGTTAATTGCATCGTTTTGTTGTTCAAGGACAGAGTCCAGAGTAAGAAGTAACAAGAAAGAATGGGTGTGAATAATTAAAGGAATATAAAACCTGCAAATAGCTGAATCTCCCTGTAGGAGCCTGGGAATACCACTGGAAAAGAGATGCCTAGACATAAAGGGATAAATAGAGCAAAGCAATGGAAGGCTTTAAGGATCCCAAGCTCTAGATGACAAGATCAGATTGGAAACCAATACATATTGTAGGTTTAAGCAAGACATTTAAGTTCTGAACTATGAAACCAGTGGATGATTTTGCTTGGGGAACTGATTGTGAACCTGCTCACCATTAGTCATATATTAGTCACCTCGTCTTTGGACTACTGCAGTGTGCCCTATGTGTGGCTGCCCTTGAAGACCAGTTGGAAGCTTCAGCTGGTCTAGAATGCAGCAGCTTGTGTAGTGAAAAGAACTTAGAGTACATGTTTTCCCATGTAACAACTCTACTGTCAGAGCTTCAGTGGTTACCAGTTTTCTTCTGGGTGCAATTCAAGGTGTTGGTTGTCACTTTTAATGACCTACATAGCTTAAGACCTGGATATCTGAGGAATCACCTGCTCCTAGTGGGCTCTTCTCACCCAGTCAGATCAGAAAGAGTGGGCTCTCTCTTCTGTTAAGGAATGTCACCTTCAGAGACCACAGGGACAAGTCTTCTTGGCTACTTCCACCCCCCCCCCCTCCAGAACAGCATTCTTCACAGAACCAATAGATAGGTTCTTACCCTATTGGTTTTTCAGGAGGGCATTAAAACGTGGCCTTTCTGGAGAACCTTGGGAATAAATTGATTATAAAATAGACCCTCCTACTATAGGTTTATATGTTGTGTTACTTGGAGCACAGTTGTTTCATTTCTGTTCCATTCATGGTGGTTTTTATTTTAATGCTTCACCACCACCACCACCCCACAACCCTCGTTACAGTCCTTTGAGCCTTATTGGATTGAGTGGCATATAAAAGTAGTCAAGTAAAATATAAAATAAATGAAATATAATTAAAATAAAATAGAAGACCAGAGAAGAACAGCCTTCTAATATTCAAGCCAACATCTGACTGTGTAATTACATTTTAGAAATACTATAATGTCATCAGTTGCCAGCATAACATGATTCTTGATAGCTTAATATTTTTAACTAATGTTTGTATTACCAGTTTTATATATTTCAAAGGAAAATCAACTGACTGGCTTTTCCAGAAAAAGAAAGTAAAAACACATTTCCAGAGTTCTTGACTTGGATAAGTCTTCCTGTACTGTAAAGTAGTTCTAGCAGTAAGCTGAAAATAAGGTGTGAAATTTTCATTCCATGTGTGACAATTAAAGTAAAACTGGAAAGAGCCCATCTGCTCAGTGACTGATATCAACTGTTGGAAAGGTGTAAATCGACATCTGAGTCTCAAACCATGGAATAATATTCTATTGTATCTAGTGAAATATAATTCTGAAATCTTGGGTGTTTAATACAGTCTGCTTTACCTGCTGCCATACTATTTTTTTAATATATTTTCATTCCTTTAATTATTGGCTTGTGCTCTTGAATTTTTTATTATGGAATTACAAACTGATAATTAGTCAGTTCAGGCTGCAATCCAATCCACATTTAATTAGAAATAAGTCTTTAATTGGGCTTACTTTTAAGGAGACGTGCGTAAGACTGTGCTGCTATTCTTTTAAATTAATAGATATAATTTTATACCACAGTTCTACTAAAGAATAGATACCCTTTAGTCAGATCATAGATTCAGAGAGTAGGCATTTCACATATTCATCTATATGTGTGTATGTGTCTATTTGTGTAGCATATATGCTGTTTTATCAGATTAATTGGTTGTTTATAAATACATGGAGACTCTCAGATAACATGAACCAATATTGTTAAAAACAATGCAAATATATAAGCTGTTTACAAATCCACAGTCTCCCTTTCCTAGCTGAAATTCAGACTGTGCAGAGCTTCTGGTTAGGTTGGGAAGAAGTGCGTTGGAGAGTATGGGAGTGCGAATGCTAGAGCTACCTAATGATTTATTAAATGAGCTGCGACTTTTTCCAGAATTGTGTAGCTGCTGCAACTTTCCACAACTCTAACAAAAAAAACCTCCATAGTAGAAAAATTTGAGAGCCAGTTTGGTGTAGTGGTTAAGGCATTGGGCTAGAAACCAGGAGACCATGAGTTCAGAGTCTTAGGCACGAAGGCAGCTGGGTGACCTTGGGCCAGTCCCTCTCTCTCAGCCCTAGGAAGAAGGCAGTGCAAACCACTTCTGAAAACGTTGCCAAGAGATTAACTTTTAGGTACTTTTATACCTGTGCTGGAAAAGATCAGAAGCCACTGGTCTGATACGCTTCTTTGCTTTATTCCTGTACCGTTTTAGCTTTTCCTGTTTCTTTTTTTAGACTTGTATTCTATCGGTCATGTTCTGCAGGATGTGCCTTAATTATATCTTGAATAATTAATTTTTTAAAAAAAGAAAAAAGAGAAGAAAAAGAAAACTGCAGGGATTTGTCCAGGCAGTTGCCAGGAATCAGCACTGACTCGAAGGCATGCACACACACACACACACATGCACATGCACATGCACACACACAGACAGACACAAGAAATCTCACTGTCCAGCTAATTCCTGCTTTTGCATTTTTAAGGGTTTTTCCTGCCAAATAAGGTATTGGTCCCTCCATGTCCTAGGCACTGATTAGGAACACATTTCACTTCCAACGTGCAGCTGTGAGAGAAAGAATGTGTGTCCTCTTATGAAACCTTCAGACTTAGGCTTCTGCCATCCTATTAAAAAGATCCCATGGCAGAAGTAGAACATTACAGATATTATGAAACTGCTGGCTTCGCAGCAGTATAGATAAGAGATAATTATCCACATATCCAATGTAGCATTTGCAAAATAAGTGTCATTTCTTTCTACCTGAGACTTGCTGGAGAGGAACATTCACTGATTTTGGATTTAACTTAGAGGCCACAGCATGTCATCTACCTGTCAATTAGACTTAGCTTGAAGTCTCTTGGCTTTTTAAAAAGTAGAGACATCAGCATTTGCATTTTAAGGAAAAAAGTTTGCTCAATTATAGATGGCCCTTGGTTATGGCTTAGGGATAAGCGATCAATTTAAGATAAACTGGTATGTCTTATTTAGACATATAGTTTGTATGTATTGTCTAATCCTTTCTTATCAGTGTGTCCAGTACAATTTGCCTCCTCCAACTGCTTTCTTTCGGTTAGAGTGGGAAAAAAAAACCCTGTATGCTATCTCTCAGATTGAGAAAACTTGGTAAAGTGACAAACACACCATAGTTATCAATTTTCTGGCAGATTTACGCTCTGCAACCAGTTTTATCCTAGTAGCAAATTCTTGGGAAGGATTCATAGCTCGGTTAGTATGTGAATATTTATTTACAGTATTCTGTTTATGTCCTGCCTTTCCATTCAATTCAGCACTCATAGCTCCAACATTTTTAAAGTATTAAGAAACACCACTTCCTGACCCTGTAGAGATCTACTGCTTAACAGTTAGAATACATAAAAGTATTCTTATAAAGAAGCCAATGTGCTGATTTACTGTGGAACTCCACTTGATAGTACACTTCAAGCTGATCTGAAGCCATTTATGAGTACTCTCTGGGTGTGGTCATTCAAGCCAACTATGAATCCAACTGTTGTATCATTTAGCCCATATTTTATCATTTGATTGATAAGGATATAATTTATTATTTGTTTGAGTTATTAACTGTCTTGATCCCAAAGGACTCTGAGAAAATTTATCAAAAGCTTTGCTGATTCTACTAATCAAAGGATGCAGCAACATGTGTTACTATGACAGAGATTTTGTGATGCTTGGCTAAGAATAAAGGAGAGAGAATCTAAAGTGATTTCATTGTAGAGTTTATTAAACCCAACTTGGATAGGCAGAAGATATAGATGAAGCCTTTCTGTATAAGATGACCAAGCTTTCAAAGAGGCCAGCAAGAATGATGGTGAGATATTTCAACTACCATGTTGTAGTATGTACATGTTGTACCATGGTGACAGCTACCATGTTATCTTGTATTGTTCATATTATAGTAGTGAATTCATTAGTAAACCAGTGATGGTTGATAAGTATAAAATATAAGGTGGATTTTTTTCTTTGTTTTCTTTTCTTTCTTAGTTTGTATTTTTAGTTTTCCAGTTTTATTTTTTTTTTCTTTTTAAGATTACAATATTTTTTTTAAAAAATCAAAAGCTTTGCTGAGGTCAAGATATACTATGTCCTTGGCATTTCCCTGATCTATCAAGCTAGTAATTTGGTAAAAAAAAGAAAAAGAAAAAAAAAGAAAAGAGTTACAAGTAGTCTTCACTTAACAACCATTTGTTCAGCAACCGTTTGAAACTATGACAGTGCTTAAAAAATGGCTTTATGACCTGTGCCCAAAATTACAACTGTTGCAGCACCCCGCAGTCATGTGATCAAAATTTGGGTGCTTGGCAGCCCACCTGCATTTGCGAGGTGGGGGTGCTTCGACTCCCCCCCCACCTATCTCCCCCCCAACCTCTGCCCTTTTGGAAGCCCTGCACCCTGCCTTGCGGGGTGGCAAGGTGCAAAGGCTCTGAGAAGATAGCGTAAGCTTCCAAAGACAGTGTTCTGAAGGGAGCCATGTGGAGGGAATATTCGCTGGAGAAGCTGGGTCTGAAAAGGCAGCCAAGTGCTTCTGCTTCGCCCACAGTGGCTGGGCAAAACAGGCAAAAGGAGAGGAGGAACTGGGAGAGGAGGCAGCTGGGTGAAGGAATGCAGGCTGGGGAGGCTGGAGCTTGCTATGGTCACTTAATGATGGCAAGGGGAATTGCTAGGATTGCTGTTGCTAAGCGATGCCATCTCACTTTACAACCGCATGGCTTAGCAACAGAAATTCTGGGCTCAATTACCAATGTTAAGTGAAGACTACCTGTATGACTTGTTTCTTGTTGCATACCTATCTAAATACTCATAAATATATCTGCTCAAAGATAGGATAGGCAAATTTCCCAAGTCGTCTTCCTTTCCTTTTTTGAAGATAGGGACAACATTTGCTCTCTTCCAGCCAGTTCTCCAGGAATTCTCAAAGGTTACATTTAGAGGTTCTACGATCATTTTCACTGGGCCTTACAGCAGCCCAGGATGTAATTCATCTGGCCCTGGATGTACTTTTCCTTCTCCTTCTCCATCTTCAGCTGCAGCTTGTTTTTTTCCCTAATAGCACAATGGCCAGCTAGGTTTCATGTCTCTTCTGAGAAGACAAATGACAAACAGAAAGTCCCCCTTTGCTCTTGTGCTTCTCCATTGTGTCCTGCATTGTTGGCCCCAGTCCTTAGCGGATATATTCAGTTCTGGGTTTCTGGCACCCTCCCCTTTTGCTCTAATTTACTCGTTACCTGGAGCAGAATTAATTGCTCAGGTCTAAGGAGAATCTTACTTCCACAGCCCTTGGATTTCCATACATTAGCCGATACGTGTGTAATAAGAGGGAATAAATGCAGAGCAAGTCAGAGTATAATGTAATCAAGCTATAGAAGTAATTCCTTTGTCTGTGCCATTCTCTTCACCATGAGCCCTGAGATAAAGAGTTGTAACACACACACACACACACACACCTGCCAGAAAGAAGAGCATGAGATAGTAGTACTCAGCTCTGATAAAGTCTCCCACTCATTTTCCTCCCTAATTGTAATAATAGATTTGAACTTGATGTTCTATGCAGATGCAGTCAGTGACTGAATTTGACCTTCAAAAGAATTATAGTTCTATGTATTCCTTTTCCCACCCACACATCATTTCTTTTCCCTAGACAGGGATGTATAGCAGCTTTCCATTGAGAAACAGGTATATAACTGTGGCTGCTACGCCAGATGTATAATTGATTGAGGAGAGCAATGCCTATAATTTCAGTTTCTTTTGTTGCTTTCATTGCCATGTTGTAGAAATGAATAGGAAAATTACTACTACTACACATTTTACCTGTAATAAAAATATTTAGAAAGGCTGTACTTCAATCAGCAGTTGTATCGCTGAAACGCATTACTATTATTTTTTAATTTTAAGAAATACATTTTGTGGCGAGGTTTTTGCAAACAAAACACAAAAAAATTAATTTCAGCAAAATGCTACTTATTAAATAGGTTCAATAAGTTTTCCCAGAAGTACTCTGATTCTTAATTGAATAAAGGCCTGCTTGCCTGAGTTGAGGGAAATATGCTTTTCTAGAAAAGAAGATATAAGTCATGACTGCAGGGATTCAACTCACTGTCATCCTATGCAAGTGCCTGTCACCCTGAACAGAATTTTTAAATTAGCATTGAAATGTCAGTGGGCTAAAGCAATAATTCCTTTGGAATAATCAGTGCTGGATGCAACTGGCGTAACACAACTGCTTTCTAAAATGAGCACATCATTTTTAGAAAATACAGGCAGCTCTTTATGTGTCATGTGAGAGGAAATGAATCAGTTTTCCTACACATGAGAATTTCCAAGGATTTCTAAATACACCACCCATTCCTTGTCTCCTATGGCTTCTGCCATGTTTCTCTTTACGGATTCCTGTAGAGATAGAAAACTGTCCATGTGAACAAATGCATTTATACACACACAAACATGCAAAACAAATGTTCACATATGCACAAGCAACAAAAAAAATGCAAATTGTCCATGGCATCTGAAGGCAAAAGTCATAAAAAGAAAAATGTGTATGAGATGAAGGTTGGGTAGATCTATTCTTTGTTATAACAGGTCATAGTGCAGGTAGTCCTCACTTAACAACCACAATTGGGACCAGAATTTCTGTTGCTAAGCAAAGTGGTCATTAAGCAAATCCAAAACAATTTTACAGCCTTTTTTGTGGCAGTCGTTAAGCAAATCACTGCAGGTGTTTGGCAAACCTCTTGGTTGTTAAATGAATCACACAGTTCCCCATTGATTTTGCTTGCCAGAAGCTGGCCGGGAAGGTCGGAAGTGGTGATCACGTGACCATGGGATACTGCAACAGTCATAAATGCGAACCAGATGCCAAGTGCCCAAATTGTGATCATGTGACTGCGGGGACGCTGTGACAGTCGTAAGTGTGAGGACTGGTTGCAAGTTGGTTTTTCCAGCACCATTGTAAGTCCAAACTGTCACTAAATAAATGGTTGTTAAGTGAGGACTATATGTAATGATTCTACATTGTTTTCTAATTAAAAAAAAAGGTTCCTACAAAGGACCTTTGAAGAAAAGTAAGCTTCTATCAACTTAAATCATCTTATACAATTGCCTATAATACAATCTTCTTCACCTGATTACCCCCAGCTTAATGGGATTTGAAGGGCTGGAGTTGATACATATAATAGTGAAACAATCTCCATGCTCAGACAGTTTAGTACTTTGTTATTTTGTTTGATCTATTCATAGTCTAAAACTCCCAGGCAGCATAGAATTTCAGTAGGAAATAGGATAATACTCAGTATAAAGTACAGATGGAGAACTAGACTTGGCCCAAAGACTGAATTCAGCTTTGACCACTCCCTGTCTGTCTGACCAGTGTTGGGCACTGATCACCATGATAGAAACACTCTTGAAGCTGTGCTGCAGCTGATCAGTCCAAAATGCTGGTCCAGCTGATTCTGCCCAGTTGTTTTAAGGAGAGGTATGCAATACTTTCAAAGTTCGGAATGGTTATCTTGAGTTTGAAATGGCTCTGATTATTCCTGGAAATATTCTGAGGTTGAAATGGCCTCAAAAAAAATATTCTGAGGTTGAAATGACTTCAAACTCACAATACTTCAGGAATCATCTAACGTTTAACATTCAGTGCTTAATCATTTCCGGTTCCTTGAGCTTATGGTCTTTGCCTCCTTGGAGAAGAGATGAAGGAGCCAGTTGCAAACCTTCTAGCCATGGGAGAATATCCTGCCTTTTCCTGTCCCACCATGACGGCTACTGTTCTTTAAACCAGGCTGCGATTAGCTATTGAACATATCAAACACTTGTATAATTTACTTATATATGAGTTTATGAAGAGGTATGCTAGTGCGTTTGCATTGTTTCATTATAGCATCAACTGAGACATGCTGATTTTGTTCTATTTGAATTTGGTTGATATGTTTTGAAATTTGTTTATTTTAAAGGATGCTATATTTTGATATTAGGTTTTATTGTCCATTGTGGGAAGAGATAGATAGATAGATAGAATCTCAAACTAAAACTGAAGTTACTTAGAATGGATGGCACAGTAGTTCATTTTTCTTACAGTAATCCTTTCTCTTAATACACTTTAGGCCTAGTCATTTCAAACCTTATGTTTACATTTGTTTACATTAAAATTAAATATACAACTCTGTTCAAATAAAACTAAGTTAAATGATTTATAGCATAAGATTCAGTAAAAACTAATAAGTATAAAACAAATCTGTGGTTCAAATGACCAAGTTCTTTCTTCCAATCATTGTACCAGTTTAAAATAAATAAATTTTCTAAAGCTAAATTTTAAAGGCAAGGACAATTTTACATGATCATGAAGTGCCAGAAATATGTCATGGCATCATTAATATTACTGATTTCTGCAATACAGTTACTGTATATGGCAAAGCTGCATAAAAAACACTGCACCGCACAATGTTTTTTATGCTGATCATACCTTGTGTACAGCAATATAATTATTTGTTGAAGTGGATAGGCAAAATGCACTTACATTAAACATTCCGTTTTAAAATTTCAGTCTGAAATGTGTTCCCCCTTAATCTTTATTTTTAAATGTGTGTTTATGTGTTTCATTTATACTGTGCCTTTCTACTCTGATGGCCTCTCAAGGCAGCTAACAATTTTATTTTTTTTAAAAAGTGCAGAAAGTTTTAAGAGGCAGTCTGACATCCTAATAAAATAAATTCTATACTCCTCTAATAAGCAAAAGCCTGGCGAAAAAGATGAATCATTATAGATTTTCTAGTCATTTGAGAGAGTAGAGACCAATGGAATTCCCAGGAACATATTCTGTAGCCTGGGAGAAATGCAGGAAAATGTGCTGGTCGTCTGGCAGTGGGGACCTCTTCAAAGGGGATCACCTGCAGATGTTAACAACTGAACAGGTTCGTAATAGGAAAGGTGGTCCCTTAAATAGTCAATCCATAAGGCTTCTATGGCTTTACAATGGGTAAATTGGGCCTGGTAAGTAATTGGCAATTAGTACAAATCTTTCAGTGCAGATACCTTTGGATCCCCCTGTACCTTGCCAATCTCACCTGTTGTCATGCTCCTCGATCAAATGTTCCCAGAGCATCTTATCGTGCTCGCATCCATTTTGGTGCAACTCGTGTCCAGCAGGGAGGGGGAACATGCTTGGAGTGTGAATCATCCTGTTTGGACTACCACCGTCCAGCGCCAAGGTCATCCACAGAAAGCCGTTACAGACAACTGCTGGCACGAGAAGGAGGGGAGCATATCTAAGGGGGCAGTGGGGGGGAATTTGAACTCACTGAGATTTTTAATTGAGGAAATGTGTGGGAAATTTCATTCGCAACTTTTCCCCTGTACTGGAAGCTTCGCATCATTAAAATAGATTTTTAAGCCAAAGCTTACGAGTCGTAATTGAATGAGTGCATGAGCATTCCAGTCATTACAAGGAGGAGGAGGAAAGATAATTTCTAAGATCTCGAATAAGAAACATTGTAATGCGTGCAACTGAGGACATACTAAGAGTGAATCCAAAGTGAATCCAAAAAGCTATAGGAGATGGATCAGAAAACTAGTTCTTTAAGAAGTAGCTGTAATTGCTGTTTAGGAAATTATGTTTAGAATGTTTGAAATATGTACCTAGATGAGCATCTAGCTGAGTATGGCTTTCTCATTGTTAATATTCTAAAGAAAAGCTGAAAGCCTCCTCTGTTTTGCTGGGTTGAAATCATGATGCTCTGACTGAAGGAGGCCAGAAGAAGCAATAGGTTGAGAATCTGTCACTCTCCAGGAAAGACTGAATGAGATGAAGCCTGTTCTCAAGAACCTTCAGTTGAAGTTGGGTAAATTGCGTGCCAAGAAAAGTCAACCAGGGAAAGACACCTCAGGGTCTACTGCCTCTTTGCAGAACACAGGTCAAAATCCTTCACTGCAGTCACTGTAAAGTTCTGGCTTGCAACCTTAGCTAATTTCAGTCATGTTCCAGAAATTTCATTCACTACTTTTTCTCTGTACTGGATGCTTTGCACCATTAGATAGATTTCTAAGCAAAAGCTTATGAGTCGTAATTGAATGTGCGCATGAGCATTCCAGTCAACACACCTGTGTACTGCCGTACACTAAGAATGATCTGCTTACTGACATTTGTGTATTACGTTGTGTTACACGTAATCCCAGTGGTTTTAGTCACCTACAGTTAGATTGGGATTTTGTAGTCCACTGCAAAATTGTCATGCTGCTTTGAATTTTTAAAGTATAAACTGCTTTCCTAATATTTACAGGTAGTCCTCGCTTAATGACAACAACTGGGACCAGAATTTTGGTTGCTAAATGAAGCGGTCATTAAGCAAACCCAACCTGATTTTATGACCTTTTTGCAGTGGTCATTAAGTGATTCACTGTGATCATTAAGTGAACCACATGGTCATTAAGCAAATCATGTGGTTCCCCATTGATTTTGGTTGCCAGAAGCTAGCCAAGAAGGTTGAAAATGGTAATCACGTGACCACAGGACACCGCGATGGTCATAAATGCAAACTGGTTGCCAAGCACCCAAATTGTGATCATGTGATTGCAGGGATTGTAAGTGCAAGGATCAGTCATAAGTTTTTTTTTTTTTCAGCACCATCATACATCTGAACCATCACTAAATGAATGGTCATTAAGCGAGGAGTACCGGTATCACTGAATTATAGCACCAGTTTCCTTAGCTTAATCTGCTGTTTAGATTCTTACTTTTCTTGGTGGATCTTAAACATTCTGCATCCTCAGATATCTATATTTTTATCCATAAATATAAGGGGAAAGCAAAATCTGTAGAAGAACAGAGAAGAGTTTTAATTGATCTCTAGAGACCCAGAGTGTCCCTTCATTGTTCTTGTTTGATTTTTCACAAATAGCTATTAGTTCAAGGCAAACACAGCATCTCATCTTTGTACAAATAATACAAATATATGCCTCCTGGACTAAAAGTTATAGTAAGGAACTATGTGAAACTATTCAGAGTAATACTCTTCCTAATTTTGCATTTTTGTCTATAGAATTAATCACTTTCAATACACTTGTAGACATCTGTTAATATTAGCAATGAAAGCAAAACTGTTCAGTTCAGATATCTGTGCACTTCCTGGAATTATAGGTTGAAATAATTACTAGACAATCAGTATGTGCCATTGAGGTCATATATATTAATTTTCCGCTAGGGTGAAAGTGTTCCAAAAGGTACCTATTATGTCTTAAGCAAACATGACTTGCCCAATCTGTCATACAATTTACAGAGGTAGTTAAATTCTGCAATTAATAAGCAGATAGGTGTTTTCTGCCTGGTTCAGTAAGGAGCTCTGATACTAATTCTTTTGCCAGGTTCAAAATGCTGGAAGCTGCTTCACTTTTTGGCAGATTGAGATGAAAATACCAAGGATGGTAGACCCTTAAAAGAATAGTAACCTGCCAGCTTTGAACTAGATGCTAGTAAGGGTTATACTGCAATATTTTTTTTAAAAAAATATGTTACTAGTGGACCTATTTTAAGGTATATATAGCTAGGCTAAGGAAAAACAACCCAACCACCTCCAAATTAATGCATGACTAACAGCCTACAAAGAAGTTGGTTCAACCAATGCAATGTCCTAATCCAATGTTAAAAATCTAATGTTTCAGAAATCATTTAAATAAAATAAGCCTTTACCATTTCTTCTGACTTTCTAGGATGCCACAGGCTTGTGCTTTGCTGCTTTGGATTCTTAGGTTTTCTAGGTTGTCAGGAAAGGTTGGCATAGCTGACTGGCAAGCATGGTCCATCCTGGAAGGATCCCTTGAGGACTGGCCTCAGTGGATTGCCAGACGGGGAAGGAAACTTTGGCCTCCTCTGAAAAGGACTCAGAAGAATAGCCAGTGACTGCCCTTGTAGAGTAGTATACTTTGCTGCTTCTGATGGCTGGGTTTCCTATGGTGCCAGGAAGGCTGGCATAATTGGTTGGCAAGTTTGGCACCCCTCAGGAAGGGCCCCCTCAATACCATCAGGAATCAGTTTTATCAGAGTTGTAGCTTGCTGACAATCCTCAGTTAATTCACAAAGGCAGCAGAAGCAAACTGGCCAGAGTGATAAGCAGACTCAGGACCCTCTCTGTATACATGCATGCACTAGGGGATATCAGAGTGACACACGTAGCACTGCAGTGTCATGCCACAAGCTATGAGTATTGTGACATTGCATGAACGTGTCAAGGAGACTGAGCTTATGGCAATGGCTGCTTTTGTCATTTTGATGAAAGCAATGAAGCCTGTGGATGCTACTGGGCAGACCAAGGAGAAAGAGAACGACACAGAAGGAGTGGCAGAGACTTGCCCCCTGCTTCTTAAAAGCAGTAAATGACCAGCACCTATCAGTATCAATTTGGGATATAGTCACTAATTGTAATGAGGAAAAACTTCAGCTTGCCTTATCATGGAGAATATAAAAGTAAAGTTTGACCCAAGAGTTCATACTATTGGACTGGTTAGCCCTAAGTCCATATTGAGAAGTGAGTTAACTCCTACTTGTTTCAGCAGACCCAACAGAGAAGCCTACCATTCCATTAACACAAGAGAACACCAAGTTAAAATTTGTGTTTGGCCACATCAAAGAACTTATTTAAGAGCTAAGAAAGTGAATGAAACCCAAAGAATTTCTACCCTTCCTGCCATCCCACTTGCAGCCTTGCTTAGCAATTCACACTTGGACAGACAACAAAAATCCTGGCCAAGGATCAATAAAATCATTAACAAGTATCATTTGCAAACACACTCAGCAATTTCCTCAGTTGGCGATAATGCACACATTCACAGCCCTAACCCCAGTAAACACTGTTCGGACTGTGTGCCTGCCCAGTCAGTTCTTGTTGATTTGAGATTTCAAGCAGCTGTAAGCCAATATGCATGACAAATCCTAGGTTGGCACCCCAGATCAGTGGCTTGTGTAGAGAGGCAGACAGCTTTGCATGGCTCCCTAGGAAGATGCAGCTGTCAGGCATGTAAATGAGAGTGCCTTTAAATCCAGAAGCTGCAATTGGTAAAAATGGAACAGCTTGCCTTTTAGCAGACAAAAGCTGTTATAATCATGTAAAACCAGTGTTGCAGATTCCGCACTGGTTACCAGTAGGCTTCTGAGTACAATTCAAATCCTGATTTTAACCTACAAAGCCCTACATTGCTCAACTCCCTGGTGTCTCCAGGATTTTCTCCCTCCTTCTTTCAGCAACCACATTTCTGGATTTCCATTTCTTGGAATTTACACATTCCAAGTAGGAATGTTGAGGGTGCTGTCTCTCCACATATATGAAGTTGGATAACTATGCTGACTGGGATGGAAACCACAAGTTCACAAACAAGTGGCTAGGTTCACTCCACATGCTAATCATTGTGTTTGTCTATTTCCTGCTTAGTTTAGCTGAAATGTAGTTCAGTTTAGCAATCTACTGTTGAGGAAAATGCCTCAGAGAAAACACAACATTAGGTTGTGTTGCATTAGAAGTAGTTCTATGTAATTAAGTTTTAGAACTGATTTCATTAACTAATAATTTTTATGAGATATTCTATCTGAGCTAAATAGCCATCTTCATTTTTACATTAATAAACATTCTGAAATAAATCTCTTCCTTTATACATGCCTTTAATAGTCCATGCACAGATTACGATTTCAATTATGGGAATAGGGACTATCTGTAAACAGTAATAATTATTTAAAGCATCACCGTCATAAAGGGCATATTTGCATTTTATGTTGGTTAGATTATCTGAACAAACAAGTGCTACAGGAACAATAGAGAGAAGGACAGGCATTACAGCATGACTGACTCTTGCCCTGCCATTCATAAACAAACGAGAAGCTATTTATTTGAAGTGACACTTCATCAGAAAAAGAGGAGGAGGACACAGAACAAATGGCATTGCCTCTACACATACAATGCTTAAACAGAAAAAACAGAGATTGAAATTTGCAAATTTAGAATTGTTTTCAGGATTTTTTAAGTAACCGCTAACTTGCTTCCATGCCTTGTCTGGGAAAAAAGAAAAACAAACAGGATACGCCTAAGCACCTCGATGCTATAGCTGTGCAAATCTTTGTTTATCCTGATATTCAAGTCAAGTGTCCCTTTGAAGCAATGTCACAAAGAAATCCCCAAAGATAGACATGTAGGTAGGGAGATATGTAAGTAAGTAGGAGGGTGAGTAGATGGATAAGTAGGAGGTTGCGGGTGATGGTGAGTGGATGGAAAGTAGGAAGGTGAGTGGATGAATAAGTAGGTAGACAGTAAGTAGGTGAATGGATAGATGGGGGGGAGGGTGACTGCAAGATTAACTTTCAGTCCTAGTCCTAGTCACACCTACTTGAGAATTACTTCTCAGGGCTTCTCAGAGCTTCAAGTGTGTCAGTAAACATGTGAGTAAGGCTAATTCAGAAACATTTATTGGTTTGTTTATTTTTATTATTTTATTTGTATCCCACCCAAAGAGGGAAAAGCCTTAACATGGTTTGTGTGATTTGGGCTTAATGTGTTTGAATCCACCCACTGTGTTTTTAAACAATATAGCTTGTCAAATAAACCATTATTCAAAATATCATGAAATAATAGAGCAAATTTTATTATGGATCACTAATGGGTTAAAGAACATGAAGAGAACTCCTCACCAACAGCTTCCCAGAAGGATTTTATTGGTGCCAGTATTTGTCTACAGCTCTGTAAATGTTTCAGAATGGGGGTGAGCAGTGAAGTTACCTTGTTTACAGATGAAACTTGTTTATTAAAATCATAAAACCAAAATTGATCCATACAAGGATTTGTATAAGAATTTTTCCCAACAATAGTCATAAGGCAAAGATACAGGTAGTCCTTGTTTAGTGACCACAATTGGGACCAGCAAGTCAATCATTAAGAGAAGTGGTTGCTAAGTGAAACTGCGACTATGCTTATGAACTTACTTCAGCTTTCCTTTGCTTTACAACCTGTGAAGGTTGTAAATATGCAGATTGGTCATAAAGTTACTTTTTCATCACCATCGTAACTGCAAACGGTCGCTAAACAAGGCAGTTGCTAAACGTGGACTACATATATGCTTGAAAAAGAAGCTAGAGAGGAGGGGCCAAATGCAACTGCCAAAGGTTTCATAGCCTGGATACAGAGCAAGAGAACCTTATCTCCTGCATGCCAGAAAGGGCTCTGTCAGTGGAACACGTTGAGTAGGATCTCTCTCTTGTGGATGTTAAAAATGAATACCTGGTTCTTCCTAATGGGAGTGGCAATCTGACCTGTAGTCAAGTCCTCAGCTGCTTAAGGCTTTAGAGGTCAGTAGTATTCCTTGACTGTCATCTTAAATAAAAAGAAAGGAAACTGGAAGTGAAAATGAAGAGGACCTAATTTTCCTGGTAATTTAAGGGCTACTGAAAACTACATCTTTACAGACTTGGGTATATATATTCCTCCATTGGGAAAGGTACTAGGAGGCCAAAAGATCATTTTGGCAGGTTAATCAGAACTGCCCAATAAAAAAGGGGTTCTTTCAACAAATGAAGAAACATATTTAAAAAATTAAAGGATTAACAAGGAGGATAAAGAAATTGCATGGAATGAACAGCTGGGAAAAGAGCACAGGCATATGTAAGGGAACCGTTTTAGGGAGAGAGTTTGAAGAGCTGAAATAAAGAGGGATTGCAGAAGACTCTAGACTTTGAGCGCACTCTGGGCAGAAAAATAGTATATTAAAATAAAATATACTAGATCCCTCAGAGTCCCTCCTTGTGGGGGGAGATGGGCAGTGTGACCCTCTTCAAGCTGTCTTAGCTATAGAAGAAGAGGGGGGAGGGCATTTTATAAATGATTCTATCTGGAGGTTAATCATTAAGAAAATGATTCTTAAATCTGGAAAGATTTAAGGGGGGGGTTATGTTATAATAGCAATGATGATAATAATGTATTAAACTGTGTAATTTAAAGTATATCATTTAAAATATATTGTGTATAATTATATACAATTATAAAAATAAAACAAATTAAATGGTATAATTTTAAAAACTTGTATATTTTTAAAAAGTGTGTGTGCGTGCATACATGCTTATTTAAAGGTAAGACAGTTGAAATCTATACTAACCAAGGCAAATCTGGCTTTATTCAAATGTTAACTGTGTTGTCCAATGCTCTGAATCAAGAACAAAGCATATCTAGTAACAGTTCTGTGAAGTAAAAGGTATTTGCCAGTTCTCTTGTTCACTTTTGGTTGGGTGTTAGAGCCAATTTTATTCCATGAGTCAGTAGCTCAAATGTAGTTTTTGAATGAATCCTTAAAATGTAAACATGATTATGTTAATTATAATAGTATTTCATATGAATAGTAACAAAGATAATAATGATAATACTAAATGCAGTGAAAATAATAATTTGATGGATCCCTTTTTGCCCTAACCTGCTTTTGTCCAGGCCATCTTCACTTTTAGAAGGGTGGGCCTTCTAAATGAATGTTGAATGCAGCAGTGACCTGAAAAAAGATGCCTGCCCACCAACACTTAAAATGAGATTACAGTGTAAGGGAAGTTAAATAAAGAGAAAGAAGTTACATGTAAATGTACATGTATATTAAATGTATATTATGATTCAATTCCACATTTTGCTTTTGTAAGTAATCATTGAGAAGCTAAGTTATTTTCACCATTAACTGAATGGTAGAACCAAATTCAGCTAACAAAGGGTATGAATTCAAAAGATTAGAATTGTATTTGCCTTTTCACCCCCAAATCCAGACAAGAAGTAGCAGAAACACAAGTTCCAAAGCAATAAACAATCTTTATAGTTTGGGACTGCATTGTGAGTGGGATGCACAGTGATTCTCAAGCATCATGCATGTTTGTTAATTCTTAATTTATATCCTTGGGTGTCTGCAGGGAGAGGACTTGCAGGGCAGGGGTGGGGAGAGGGAGTGATGAAACATCATGACACACACAAAAATTACTTAATATGTTTGCATCATAAGTTGGGATGCAAGTATGTAAGGGTGGAATCTGCATCATGCTGCCAGCTCGCAATTTGATGTCATCTCAATATGCTGTAGAGGCTTATGTATACATCTACAGTCAGCAGCACCCACAGGAGGGGTCAAGATGGCATTTGCAGTCGAAGCCCTGAGTCAACACATATGCAAAAGTGGCAATGCTGTGACCACCGTGTTGCTTATTCTAAACCCCCTGCAAATACTGCTGTTAAAGTTGAAAAAATGTCAGATTCTCTTGAGAGTAAGCACGATCTAGATTGTAAGCTCTTAAACAAGTACAGCTTGAATTAACTCTGTATTTCAACTCAGGAACAATAGGAGACAATTGAGCAATCTCTGAGCAGGCAGGAGAAATGTTACAAAATGTATACCCTTTGGGAAAGACTTTGGAAGACAGGCGAAGAGATGCTGCCTAGACTGCTGCATCAGATAAGAGACAGTGTAGCCTGCAGGTAGATAGTGGAGGAGGGGGCAAGAAGCTCAGAAAGGACCCTCCCTACAACCCTCTTGGGCTGTAAAGGAGATGGTGGTAGATTTGTACTTTAAGACTTGCAAGATTCTGTTAATGTAGCTTTACAATAAAGTAGAATTAGCTTATCTGGTCATGTTTCCTGTCTGGTCTACCTGGTAAGGCTGACACATATACACTTAAATGTGTTATGCTGTTTTTGCAGCATTATCTTCTATTGAGTGAGATGCGGGAGGGGGTTCCTCACCCACCTTGTCCCATCAGTGGAAAGCAGTTTCATGTTTACAGTCTTTGCAGTCTTGCTGTTCTCTCTGGAAAATTCCCACAAGTTAAGCTGAGATCTTTGTATCATTAATGGAGCCCTGATGTCTTTTGTGCAAATGCTCTTAACAGGCATCTTTGAAGCAATGTCACCAAATGGGGCCTTCTTTGTGGTTGCTCCTTCCTGCTGGAATGAGCTCGCATGAGGTTCAGATACCCCCAAGCCTATTGGCCCTCCATAGAGCCATAAACCACAGCTTTTCCCTGTGCATTAGACCATGGTAGATGAGCCCATTTTGTGATGAGAGTGAAGGTTATCATTACCAGCCTCACTTAAGTTGATTATATTGTTAAGGACAAATCTGAACTGACCAGATGACCAGGCCCCTTGCTTTCCTGACCTCAGAGGTTTTATTTATTTGTTGTTTTTGCCTGCTGATTCTGGTTTTGTGTCATATGTATTTCCTTTTCTTTATTTTGATATTCTTTTCTTTTTTTTATTGTTACCTGCCACTAGAGTCACAGACTGTGAGAGGGGTGGCTTTACAAATCTTGTAAATAAAAAAATAAAAAATCTTTGTGGAAAGGTTTGCCCTTAGGAAACGAAGTGTTTTGCAAACAGCACAATCATATTTTCCTAGTTTATTCTTTTTATTTTCAGCTTTTTCCTTTTTTGCATTCTTTTCAAGTACTTAAATCCTGATATTGTTAAATCCTAACAATGACGTTTATGTCAAAAACATTCATATACAGGTTCATTTTACATGTATGTAGTACATATAAATAGGTGTATATCTTATACCTTCCTCTGTTATGGCGGTGGTGTCTTTAGCTCCAATAATCCACATAATGCTGAGCTAAAAAAGAGAGAAAGTAAGTGAACAAGCACAGGTATTGGCTGTTCTTTGCTGCATGTGCAATACCTTTTAAAAAAAGTCAAATGAAAACATCTGAACATACTTTTGAAAGCCCTTGTCTACATCAGTCTGTGACCTCACACTTTCTCTTTATTCTCCAACCCATTTTTCCTGTTATCTTCTGTACAGTTTCAGCTAGCCTTGATTCTTTTCAAGTCAACCAGAAGACAAATCTTAATCAAATAAAAACTTTCTGAAAGTTCTATTTTGATATATGTAGATTTTCAAGCATTGCTTTGAATAAAGTTTCTGATCACATAATGGTTTGTCAGCCACAAAGTGTAGAGGAATTGTTAACATCCAGATGGTTTATAATGCTGATATTTTATCCAGCCAAAACTAAACTATTAAGGACTTCTACTTCATATTTATCATGTATACTAACTAGTAGCAAGGAGGCAGGCCCACCACTCTAGGAGCTAGTCTAATAGCAGGTATGTATATGTTTATGTCTATGTGTATAATAATACGGTTGTTTTCAATGTTTTAAAATTATTTATTAACATTACGGTATATATTCAATTTAATACAAATAGTATTGTATGTATTATCAAGCCACTTCTATAGCCTTAATTTAGAATCATCAGGCATATCAAACAGACCTTTAGTTGCAAGAGTTAAAAACAGAAGGAATGTTATTCCTTGCATTCACATGTTAATGGAAGAAAAATAAAAACAAATAAAATACAAAATATTACAAAATAAATGGATTCATTTGCATATTGCTATCTCTATTGCCATCAATATAAATAAAGACCCTTGAGGCATTTTGAACAGTAATACCCGTATTTTTAATTTATTTTATTCATGAACTATGTTGGAACATTGTATTTAAATTCTCCAAATCGAACTTGACTTGCAATTTCCATGCAGAGGTTTTAGCAATAATGCAGAAGTACTTTGTCTAGGACACTTGAACGTTGGGGAAGTTTCAGTGTGGAGTAGTGGTTAAGGTATTGCACTAGGACCAGGAAGATCCCAGTTCAAGTCCACCCTTAGCCATGGAAGATCACTGGTGACTGTGGGCAGTCATTCCTTCAGACCAGCCTATTTCACAGGGTTGCTGATGTTGGAATAAAATGAATCTACAGTAGATCTCAGTGTAAGCATCTCAAGCTCTAGGAGGAAACTTGGCATATAAATCTAATACATAATAAAGATTTTAATTTAGTGTGAGATGTGTAGATCAAATCATTTCATGCTAGACTTTGGGAAAAAAATCATTAAAATCTATTTTGTTAAAGGGCTAAATGCACCTTTGCAAGCGACATATAGTTTGTAATCAATATCTGAGTATTAAGAATATCAATCTGCTGCAAAAAATATTGGATGACTGGCAGGAGTTTTCTGTATCTCACTGCTGCCATCTGGTGGTCATCTGGATCTTTGCAGAGAAGATCAGATAGCCCAATCATGTACAGGAGGGGCACACAAAGACTCTTTTAGTTATCTCTAGTTGACTAGATGGTGGGCCTGGGATATCCCTTTCTTCTACTTGAGTAGATAATTCCTGCCTAGATGGAGCGGTAATCCATTCATTGCAGAATAGATTAAAGTACCCACACCATTGGATGTGACTTAGAATCCTAATAAGGTAGCAATTTTGTTGACAGTACAATAATGCCCACTCCCCCCATCTCATCCTCAAGTGAAAGAGATAAAAGCACATTAATGGGAGAGAAAGAACCAGAAAAAGTGAAAACTGACAGCAGAATCAGTTTCATTATGCAGAGGAGTGAAGGTGAAGGTGTGATGGCTATTTGAAGGACCAATTTTGCTTGTAGACGCTTGTATTCTGTATACAATTCTTACATTCGAAGCTAATGCCTGTACATCATGAAGCAATATTCACACTTGTACATAATGTAAGTGTAACAGTCTTCCAAACTGAAGCTGAAATATTTACGGTTTCATAGCAACATACTATGTAAACATAATTTGATAATCCATTAACCTTTAAAAATTGTGAAGAACAAATTTGTACTTTTTTTTTTTGCTTTGTTTATGAGCATTATATTTTCATTAAAACTTAATAAAGATTTACTGCCATCTAGTGGAACATGATAAATTCTCTGTTACCTCTGCGAAGGAAGCTGTTTGCACTCTGGTCATTTTCTCTATAACTATCTAAATGAGATGTTCATTGATGAGGCCATGTCCTAGCAAGATGAGACAACTCACATCTATAGAGTTGCTTTAATTTAGTGTTTATCCTTCTAGAATGTGAGTGGATGTAGAAAGATTGGTAAAAAATAGTATTTTTGTTCTTCTCTTTTAGAAGTAAATGTGGTTGCAGTTGGTGTTGAAAGCCACAGCCTAACCACTAATGAGTCAGAAGTGTGAAATAAATAAATAAATAAATAATTTTATATTTGTGTGTGCGGCTGTGCACATGTGCACCTCATTTCTTTGAAGTAATGCCTAACTCCCAGGAGGTAGTTTCTGAGCTAGTCTTATTCTTTGAGACCTCAGTTGTTTAAGCCCTGAATCTATAAAAGTCTGCCATCACCCTGCCCTATCTTCCAAATTACATGTAATCTCTATCCCATCATCCCCCTCAGCCAAGATTCATACCAAGAGTTCCCATCTGTTGATTCCATCTCTTGAGATAAGCTACTGAAGGCTGTGATGCTCAAAGCATAAAAGTGTGGATATATCGCATGGTACTCCATTAGTTTCTCTTCACAACCTGGCAATTGGTAGGTTGTCAATGTTTACCTACAAGAAAGATGATCCTGGATTTAATAAGAACCCTCCCCCTTTAAAAAAGAAAGGAGTAATCTTTCTAAATTGCTATGACAAATCCAAATATTTGCAGTTGAGTTTATCAATAAATTCATAATATTTGTACCCTAGTTTTATTGACCTAAAGAGGTGCATTCAGTCATTCAAAGTAATATGGATAATATGATATTATATGATAGAGAACTGAAACAGTTCTATATACAGTTCTGCTTGTCCATTAAAATCTATCATATTCGATTAATTTCCTGTCCTCACTGGCCCGGTGTATTTCAATAGTATCTTTTAAAAACACACATGTAACTGCTGCTTAACTGAACCACTCTTGATTCTGACTTCCATCTCTTAAAAGACCTAATTGGGATGAATTAAACATTCCTTAAAAACATTTTTAAACGAGTGGCAATTGCTGGTTTGCATTTCTATTTGCTATAATGCTGATGTGTTGGATCCATTGCTAACATTGCCATAATCCCAGATTTTTTCTGCCATTGGACACATGTATATCACACAGACAATATTGTTATTATACAGCTGATATATTTTTGCTACAGTGTTTATACTAATTTTGCATTTGGGAACACTATAGAATAATGTATTTTTCTTCCAGGTTTAGCTTTAACTGTAGAAGTCATGCAGAATGCAAAAAAAATCAGATTCAATAATGAGGAGATCCATAGTCAGTTTGTACCCAAATAACAAACTTCTGCTCTATGTAATGAAATACTTCCCCAGTTTTACCAAAAAGTATATGCTCTCTAAACATGACAGACATGCCAATTAACTTCATGTTTATTACAATCTGCACCCAATTTGCTAGAATGAACAAAAATGAATCTGTCAGTATCACAAATACTGATATATCTCCTTTATGTTATACAATGTGCAAAGTTATAAACAATATATGTACGTTTGCTATTGCTTTGCGGAAACATGTCCTAATTTAGGAAAAGTATTTTTTTTTCCAGCTTCAGCCTTTGGAAATCCTTCAGTAAAATATTATTGGAAGCTGGTAGCAACAATGAAAGCTTGCTACAATTTGATGGAAATTTTACGTTAGTGGCATAAATTCTTTGATCTGGATAATTGACAGTTATCAAGGTTCACATACCAGCTTCTGGGAACCCGGATGTCTTGCAAATACATAGATTTAAATTCCTAGAATTCTTAGTACTGGCTATGCTGGTTGGAAGATTTTGGGAGTTAAAATCCACACACCTGGAAGAACGTTGAAGTTGAGGAAAGCTTCCATAAATCAAGATTAGCATGCCACAATACAAATCACAAAGTACACAAAACCAGAATCAATCTGGATTATGGCTTAGTGTACAAACCCACCTTGGAGTAGTTTGGTCCACTATATAGGTTCTCGCATTCTGAGGAAGATGTTCTTTCTCAGATGAGATCAGGCAAATACTCTATGCTTTTTAAAGTATTGAATACCCTTTTTATGGAGTTACCTCAACATTTAACCACAGGTTAATATGGTTCTACTGTGTATTCAACTGCATGGAAGAGAGAAAGAAATGATGCCTCTTTAGCCCTAACTAACCTCTGCTTATGGCTTCTGTATATACAAGCTGTACATATACAGGTTCGGCATATGCTTCTTACTCGAACATGGGTCAATTCAGTCAACTGCAGGAGTCAAGATACACCAGCAGATAGGATCCCATTTTCTACTTATTAGTTCACACATTAGTTACAAAGGTAATTGTGTGAATACCTTGTAAGATTTTGTGTTTATATATCTGACACAGCTGTACTTTGACAAGGCTCTCCCATCATGCTGCTGCCCATTTTGATTTTGCAGCATAAATATCCGTTGTTCTTGATGTCCATGTTAATGCAATCTCAGTTGGTTTCTGCTGTCTTAGGCTGATAAAACAGTGCTTTAAAATATGACCTAGCAGATTAGAGATGGGCAGAGGAAAATGGCTCTTTTTTTTAAAGGTTTTTTAAAGTCATTGAAACCTATTTATACCTCCTGTCAAACAGCTTGTCTTGACTGTAAACTGCTTTCCCTTCTAGAATCGATCAAGGGCACATCTGGGCATAATTGTAATAATAAGCAGCAATAGGCAGTGAACAACTATGAAAGGAACCAGTTGAGTGGGGAATTTGAGAACAGTAGGTTGCCTAGAGATTCTGGAACATAATTTCCACCCAAATATCAATCCATGTAGTATCTATTCACAGCTGCTTGCAAGTTGAAGTCTTCCACATCTGAGAACTCTCTAGATACCTTGAGTCTCCAAGAACAGGAATTCCTGGCCAGCATGACTTCTACTGGAAATCCACTGCAAGTTCTTGTAAATTATTTTCTTTGCAAAGATGGATTATCTTATTTCCAGAGTAGTGAAACAGGCTCTAAGTATTTTTGAAAATATAACCAGAAATTAGAAAATATGCAATTCTAATCAATTGTAAAATAGGCATGAAAGCCGGCTGGGTGACCTTGGGCCAGTCTCTCTCTCTCTCAGCCAACTCACCTCACAGGGTTGCTGTTGTGGGGAAAAGAGGAGGAGGAAGGAGTGTTAGGTATGTTAGTTGCCTTGAGTTATTTATAAAAATAATAAAGGCAGGATAAAAATTAAATAAATAAAATAAATACATATTTGTGCAGCAGGTGGTGGCACTTAATTGAATTTGGCTGATTTAAAAAAAAAGCTAAAGTGAGTTGAACCTGATTAGTAATTGAATAGAAGACTATCAGGAAGTCTCAGGGCTAAAAAATCTTTAAAAATCCTTAAAAAAGGCAATTGCAAGCTCTTTTTATTGTTGTCAATCTAACTACATGGACATGTCACAAGGATTAGGTTTGACTGCCTTATCAAACCGGATCCCATTTGCAGGCATTTGTCCTCAACATGTAAGTGTGTACAATCCTCCCCAACCCCAAAGAATATCTTGGAAGATTTATCCTTTTTCAAAAGGAGTTAGATAATGATTGGTCATTCTTGGTTTTTTAAAAAAATCCAGAATTATGTGAATTAGCTTTTAACTTTCATTAACAGGAAGGTTTCCCTCTTAAAGATGGGGAGTTATTTGTATAAACAGCTAGATCCTAGAAGCTTAAAGAATCTCAGTTGGATAAGATCAAACATGCTGTCAAGTTGGCATGCCAAGTGTTCAAGGTACTTTTTGTGAGTAGATCAATAAAAAGTACTGAAGAAATGGTATATAAATATGATTTATTCCTTTGCTGTTGTTAGCTTTTTGCAAAGGCTGCAATTGAACTTCAAACTTTTCACTTACCTCACCTCATTCTCAGTAAGCATAAAAAGACTTTAGATGGATGGTCATTGTGATCTTGAAGAAACAGCCCATTTTTCTCATAAGAGAAGCTGAAGTTTAAAGGAATAATCAGGGGACATTGAGGATATTGCATCAGTAAGGATATTGTGTTTCGTTTGCATTAATAATGGCATCAGCTGCCACAGTAGTTAGTCGGCATCCCATAAAGCTTATTCTTATATAAGTGCTCACAGGTTTGTAACTTTACATGATTTTGTTTTATTTCTGTTAACAAAGGTAACAATTTCCACTGCAGAAGCAGATAACTTACAGCGAAGCAATAAAGCTTTTTATTTCTTTCAATAAATGAAGTGTTCCTGTTTAAGAGACCAATCTGAATGGTTTATTTATCTCAGCATTGCTGATGCTATGCAAAAAGCCAACACATCTTGGTTATAGAACAGAAGACAAAATATAAAATACAAACTATTGTCTGGTTGATATAAGAAAAGGAAAATACAAATTATTGGGGATTTTGCTAAATAATTGAGTTAAAGGAGATATTTGAAACTCTTTGGCCTATGTTCATCCAGTTCCGAACAATAAATAAAGCACTGGAGACATCCTGACTGCAATTGGCAAGGCCAGCGGGTTCACAATTCCTTGCAAGAAGACAATGTTGTCTGTGTTTTACAAAATGTAAAACTAAATAAAAAAGATTCAGTAGCTTGGCTGCAGAGTTCACAGAGAGAGAGAGAGAAATAAGAAAGATACATTTCCCGATGGGCTGAAATTTGGCATTTTTTTAAGCCACAGATATTAATCTAACCCTGCTTTCTAACAAACATCTGACTGTTCACAATGAATAGTTAGGCAATTAACAGCCTGATTATACACCCCTTAGTGGGCTTCAACACAAATAAAGACAAGTGTAAATTCTAGTATAATCCAGTTCCAGGAAAGTGGTCCAAAGTTCTTCAGCAATTATCTTTTTGTCTTGAAAAAAAAACCACTTAAATAGCAGCACGAAGTCTGACTAGCACTAAGGGGCTTGGAACGATGCTGCTAACAGCCTTACTTTACACCTCATCTTCTTGTCCATAATGACATTTGCTTCCTGGAAGGGAGAAAAAGTACCATCTCCCTGGATTGGTCCAAGAGGAAAATGATTCCTTTCTGTTTAGTATTTGGAGCCTGCAATTAATTCTGCCTCAGAAAGGGTGTTTAAGATCAGAACAATGCTTAAGTCAGTCACACTGATTTTAGTAATAACTCTTTCCACTGTAGGCCACATATTTTGTCTTTGTAGTGTAGAGCCTACAATTAATATATACAAAAAGTAACACTTAACTTTTTTGAAAGAGGTCTGCTTGTGTATTTTCTCTTCAAAGATTTCATTGAAATTCAAAAATGTGTCATATTCCTAATGTACACCTCCAGGCTCTGGAAATTGTTAGATGGACAATTAAAACGGATAATGAGAGCTTTCTTGATCGCAAAAGTATCAGTATTACAGGATTGCAAAGATAAAACCAAACTGTCAGTTACTCAGTTGCTCATAAGCTGTCTTTGAAAAGAATATTATGCCCGTGAAGTGCACTAAGCCCAAAATATACTTGTGTCCTCTGAGAATAACTATCAATTACATGGATTTCCAGGAATTTCTCTCTCTGAGATCTGAATCGTATATAACCACATTTTTCTTACTTTCTAAGTAGAAGGTGGTCTGGGGAGACTTCAAGCAGCAAACAAAACCAAGTTATGTGTTTTCATTTTATATTAATAGCTCGGAGTCTAGCATGTGATTATGATGGTGTACAAGATGAGAGAGAGAGAGAGAATGTGATCCGGTCTCTCTTTGCATGCTGGCTAGCTGTAAAAGAAGAACAATCAATGCAAGGGGAAGGTTTGTTTCTGATCCTGTGTAACTAAATAAAGTTACGATTAAGGAGAAAAACATGTTTTCCAGCAAGTCATGGCATGGTGTAAGGTTGGACTGAGCATATACACTAGGGAGTTTACAGGAAATAAAGAAAGAGGTATAAGTTATTCCAATACTTGCTGTAATGTATGGTGGAAATGTTCCTTAATTGTGCATGCCAGATTCAAAAGTGTGTTTGTGTGTGCATAGCATGAAAAGTTTAAATGTATGTAGTCTTGTTCATAGGGAACATTTTCATGTAAGAAATCTCTAATTGCAAAATTTGGTCTGAAGCAGTTTCCTTTCTCAAAGACACTCACTGGGAGGTTGGACTTGGCACTTATATTTATATGGAGAGGCAGAGAGTCAAAGAAAAAGGAGGGGCAGAATGACACAAGATAACTTGCACTGAGTGTTTTCAAATAGGAGTAATGCTAGGGGGATGTGTATCATTTTAATTTTTCCTTTGTGTTTTGTAAGCTTTCAATCAAATACGACATAGTTAACATTTGAATCACCAAATACAGTGCTATTACCGGGATCATTCTAAGCTCATTTGCCACTGAGCCTCTCTGTGCCAGGAAGTGCTTAGAAGGTTCTGTACATAATTTCCTTCTAGCACTAAAATGTTTCCTTTCTAAGAAGGAAAGGATAAATTGCATTCTGTCTTCATTATGGATCATTGTTCAGGGGAGGCTGTGTTTGGGAAGGAAACGGTAAGTAAAGTACATGTTGAATGAAAATGTTTTCCTTTTCCTTTACATCTAAAATTTGTGAAGCTTTAAACTTTTCAAATGAAACCCGCTATCATTTAAAACTCAAGTCTTTCTTTAAAGAACTACGTCTCTATCTTCCTGAGTATTTATGTATTTGTGTTAGAAAAAAAGTCCTCCTAGTTTCACCCAGCAAGACTGTAACCAAATTTTCCATTGGATTTGAAACATTTTTGGGGGGAAGCATGGTTACTTTAACAAAGGGTTATAACAATTCAAGAAATTGGGTTTGCACTGAAATTCAATGTGTCTCTGCATAGTAACCTGACATTTTTTACTATAAAGAAAACTTAATGAAATTGAGAAATGAAATCATTACAGAAGTTTGTTCTTGAGGAATATATTTGTTTTTCTGTATACTTGCTTCACTTTAAATGTTTGTTAAGAACCCAGTCCCGTTCCCAGAAAATGTAATTCACCATTTCTAAATGTTTCAAGCATTGTAAAAAAGAAATGTGCCCATTGTTAGTGCCACATATTGAATCCAAAGGAATATGCTTATTTTCTAAAGCGTTTCACAAAAGTTACGATTTTTACATAAATTAATATCAGAGTATATCTGACCAAAGAAAGATGCAAGCTTCAGTATTAGATATATTTTGACTTTATTCTCTGTAAAACTGAAGGAAGGAAACAGTTCATAAAATGTACTGGGGCTGGGGTGTTATAGGATGAGCAATATCCTTTCTTACTAAAACTGACTGAGCACCTTGTTGGATTTCTGTTTTAACATCAGTGTTGTTCAGGTGCTGCAACTTGCAAGATGGAGCTGCATTTTAGCAGAAAAAAAGAGATATGGGTAGGCTGTTAAGAAAAACAAACTGGATTGTCTGCAGTCATGGCTTTGACTTACAAGAGAACACTTCAACCCACAAATTATTAGGAGAAAGTGAAGCATGGGAAATCAATGCAATTTAAAGGTGTCTAATCTTGGCTAAGGATGTCTGAAATTTAATGTCATTTATTTTTTTAAATGCTATGACTAAATAAAATGGGGATAAGCTCTCAGGATGATAGGCTGTTCTAATTTCCACTGAGAAGCTACAGAGTCACTGATCACAGAAACAAATACTCAGTATCCTGGTATCTTAAAGAGTAACCATTTCATTTATCTAGTAACCATGTGTTAGCATAAAGTTATTGTTGAGGGGAGAGAAGGGGAAAGGGGATGAATAGTGGAGAGAAATAGAATTGTTTTGAAAGCTGCAGGTTGCAAGATGCACTTGCAGTAAGAATATTGAAAAAAACTTGTTTTTGAACAATTGTCCTTGTTAGAACTGTTCTGAAAAAAAGTAATTTCTTCTTTAAAGGCCAGTAAGTAGATTATCCTATGAGTTTGACTGCCTTAAAAAGATATGTTTGCACAGAGGTTTGGGAAAATGAAAAAGAGTGGCAAATGACTGCATTTTAAAATCGCTGTTAAATATGTCATAGATATTATTGCATTGCATGACTAGTTTAAATGATAATTTGGGAGAAAGCCTCTTATCTATATTCTGTCAACCTGAAATGCTTTTCAATCTTTCTAATGAATTCTAGCTCTTTGGTTTCAAATTCAGCTGGTCCTTTTCTGGAGAACTTAAATGTCCCATCGCTGGTTTGGGGACATTGTGGTTTCTGTCCTTTTAAGTAACCATTTCCAAAGTTTATGGCTAATGTTTTACTAAGATTTTTCATGTGGTCATATAAGTATCAGTTGCAGTTAGTATTGTCCCAAATCAAGTATTGTTACAACAAAACAAAAAGGGAAATGTTAGGTATGTGTGAGTCTATATTTTTTTCTGATGCAATTTCCCTCAAATAGTTTAAGAAGTGCATTATACTTGGAAAATAGGGGAGGGGGGTTAAAGCTGGACCCCTCAAAGTGCTTGAAAGAGCCCAATTCTTTCTGCTGCCTGCTATGTATTCTCCTGGGGTCAGAAAGGTAAAGAGTTTGAAAACTTAAAGATAACTACCAGTTCAGGAATGTAAGAGAACCTTGGCCTACCTCTTCCATTTACAAGGTGAAGTCTTTGCTGCTTATGTGATAGAAAAGCTGTTTTTTCAGTGGGCAGGGCCTGCCTTGACCTCATCATCCCTGATCACAAAACTGTTGTTATCAGCATCTTACTTCATGCCCTTCTAAAATAATTATTTTAATGGCAAATGGCGTAGCTCCTCTTGTCTTCCCCATTTTTTTCAACTCTGTTGATTCTGTCTCTGTGTGGTCTTTTGGATCTCTGCTTCAAAAACAGATTTCTCTTTTGTTTGGGCCTCAGGAGACAGCCAAATGAATGTTCCACTCAGTGGCCAGTTCTGAAGTTCATGTCCAGTCATAACAGAAGGCTTTATGTTATGTGCTTGCCACTTCTGGGCAGATTCTGAGTTTGGGCTAAGGTATGACATTCCTCACAGCTTGGTCAGTGAGATGATGGATTTGGGAGTGCACAATGGTATGCATTATTATCAAGGGCAAATGAATCCATTAAGCAAACCTAATCTCTTTCAAATGTGCTGGACTAGAACTCCCATAAACCAGGATATTTATGTGGATTCTTATAGGTGCCATATCAAAAATTGTTTTTAAGATTGGATTAGCTATCTGACTGTATGACTGTTGTCCCAAACAGTTTTCATTCTGCATATTTTGCAGAATCTTTGTATGCTCATATGAAGGAGAGGTCATGCTTTGGTATACGCTCCTCACAGTGGTAATTTTATACTGTGGTTCAGAAAAACATCTAATGAAACTGCATTGCAGGTAAGCATTTAGCCAAGAGAGCCAGTCTGACAGTGCTTAAAATAGTTCAAAGGGCTCTCCCCCTTTCCCTTCAATTAGCTTCAATACTAAATTATAGGCAATCATATTTTATGCATCCCTTAAGTATGTATTACAGAATTAATTTTCTACCAAGATATCTCTTGGCATTTAAGAAGAAAGATGACAGAAGAAAGAGAAAAAGCAGAAATGGTATGTTCTTCCACATTTGCTCTGTTGTTCACTCTTGATAGATACTGCAAATGTTGTGCTATAAAATATGTGATGATTTTCTTTTGGAAAAGCCAGACTACAGATGTTTCTTGAAGGCTCCTGCTCTGATAGTCAACACTTGGCACTCAGGAACTGAAGGCAGGATCTGATATCCATAGAGGAGATTGAAATTTAGGGTGGTTTGCTAAAATAGTTTAATCAAGAACATGCACTTAAAATAATTCTTTCTTGTAAAATTGCATATTTGTTTTGCTCTTCATGCATAAAGATAACCTTTTTTTCTTTTGGTAATGTTGATGTTGGCAGACAGTGCTCTGTGAATATATGGGTAGAACCCTGAAGAAAAAGAGCAAGGGAGCTTAATGGCTCCCCCACCCTCATGTCTCCCTAATGCTAGAGCTAGCCCAGTTCAATCCCACACCTGACTAATTATATAATTGGCCTAATAAAGTTCCCAGGCACAGTCCCACAAGCTTAGGCTACAAATTTTGCATCGTATATTATGCAATCAGCAATTAATCTGCAAGATGGTGCAGTAGGTGCAGAGCTTTCAGTAAGAAAGGTCCTGGAGAAAAACTTTATAAACTCCTAACCTTTGCTATCAAAAGAGGGTTCATTCAGTTTTGCTGTTTAAATATCTTCTGTTCTCTTTTGGAAACCTATTCTGTTCTCAGCCCAAACTGACTTCACAAAAATTTACTGAAAATGTTACTGCCTAGTTTAAAGACCAACACAAAGAGGCAGATGCCACTGTGTCAGCCTTACCAGGTAGACCAGACAGGAAACACGATCAGATAAGCTGATTCTACTTTACTGTAAAGCTTCATTAACAGAATCTTGCAAGTCTGAAAGTAAAATTCTCCCACTGTCTCCTTTACAGCCCAAGAAACTAGGGATGGTCTCTTCTGCGCCTCTTGCCCTGCCCACTATCCAGCTGCAGTCTATTCTGTCTCTTATCCGACTGTTCCCTAGGCAGCATCTCTTTGCCCTGCCTCCCAAGGTCTTTCGCCCATACCATTACATGCTGCCTTTTCTGCACTCTGATTATGTGATATTGTCTGAAGGTAAGCATGAACATTTACAGCACTGATACACAGTTGTAGCCATTGGCCTATGAATATTCAGTGTAAATACATGCATACTAGTCCCATGACAGGGGACTTAGCCCTCCTTTCATCATCCTGACCCATGCTCAGCTTCTCACACTTCATACCTTAAGGATAACCTCTATATATGCTGCTGTAAACAGGGCCGCAACTAGGGTCTGTGTCACCTGGGGCAAACATGGATACTGCACCCATTTTGGCGCCCCCCCAGCACTCATTTTGGCGCCCCCCCAGAGCTCATTTTGGCACCCCACCAGCGTGGCGCCCGGGGCACATGCCCCGGTTGCCCCCACTAGTTGCGGCCCTGGTTGTAAAGGCTTGATTAATGAGGACGCAAGGAAGGACCTCCTCTATGATTGTACCCTGAGGAACTCTTTGCCCTATGAGGCTTGATTCACTCCTTTTATTATGTTTCGCCAGATGTGAGAAGTAAACTTTTCTGAATTTGGCAGGATTATTTTACTCGATAGATAAATGGAAGCTTCTGTCTAATGCTTCTCCTTTATTGTTGCTTAATGGAAAGCTGCTGTATTTAATAGTTGGTTTTAATTATTGTTAACTAGGCTGAGTGGAGCATTAGCACTAAAAGAGAAAGGTATAAATCATTATGTAAAATAAATGCATCTAACCTAGGCTCTCAATATAATCCTGCACCTAGGATCCCTGGCACAGTCTTTTAATCTGGTTCCTGTTTCCCTGTTTCGTGGCTGATGTTACTTCATGATGAATTCTTACTCCAATGATGCTAAACTCTGTTTAGAATGTTTCAAGAACCTCTCTAAACCCCAGGCCTCTAATTTTAGAAGTTAATTCTTTTAGATACCTAAATACATTCCTTTCAGACAATTGGTTCACTGGGAAGCAGGCAATATTTTAAAAATTAGGTTGAAGACTGCATACTTCCCCAGAGAGAAGTCAATACAGTGATCTGTTTATCCTCTGCAATAATAATATTTGTCCATGTGAGAATATATATGGGGGCTTCTTGCCATACCATATGGTTTATTACTATTCTCAGATCCAAATAGTAACAGCTGCTGCAGTTATGTGAAATGAGTTTTCTCAAATTGGAGATATGTAAGATGGTGAATGATGGACTTGTTGTCTCTAGATTTATTCCAAGCAGCATAATTGTCAGCTGACATTTTGTCCATCATTTTTCTCTCAATTTTATAATCCATCTTCTTTGGGGCATATCTGTGTGTTAGGTTCTTGTCTGTTGGAATAAATCCTGAAAGTTGAAGGAAATAGAATTTATTTAATAATTTTGGGGAAAAAAACAACCAGAAAAAAAAGATAAGTAACTTAAGGGTTTGCATATTGGTATGTTAGAGATTTGTTCTTTTTCTCTGGACTTTTGTACAATACAGTTCCCTTTCAAGATCTAGCTTGTTTGTGTTCTAGTTGTATCCAAACTAGACTACTGCGATGTAATTTATGTCAGGCTCCCTTTGAAGACAGCTGCAAATGTGGGAGGGCCAGTGCTAGGACCACACCACATGTAATCTATGCCAAATGCACTGCCTGATGCCTGTCTGCTTTTAAACTCAGTTGAAAAGTACCAGCATTGGCCTCCAAAATTGTAAATCATCTGCGGCCAAACTATTAAAAGAATTGCCGCCAAAGCTCTGCTTGTTTTACCTACCTACCAGGAGCAGCAATGAGACAGACAGGCATGAGAGAGAATATAGTTCCCCACCATAATAAAATTTACACTTCCAGTGTAATATTATTATTTGGTATACAGTAGTTAGTGGCTAGACTGTCAGATAGGACCTGGGTAATATTTCTGCTACCATGAAGCTTATTAGGAGATTTTGGGCCCATCATATAACTTATTTCAAGGAGTTATTGGGATTATAAAATTGAGCGAAAAATCTTGTACATATTTGCATTCTGTCTGTAGGTTGAGTCATGGCAACTGGATTTCTTTCTTTTTGGTTGAAACATTTTGCTGCTTCTCCAAGCAGCTTCTTCAGTCTGGGCAAAGGTTGGTAAGGGGACCCCATATATGTCTTCCACGGTGGCTGCATTGTCCCTACACCTGAATGGCTTGTTAATTGGGCAATGGAGGTGGGGATTGTCTTTGGGATGTCTTACTCCTAAATCCCTTGCTCATCCCCAAGTGGATTGTTAAATGTGGCCTTCTTGGTGAACTTGTGAAGTGGTCTTAATCTTCCTGAGGACTAATGAAAGAGCAGTATGAAAAATGGGGGACAAGTTGTGTCTGAGGCCTCCGCCTCTATTGAGGGAAGGATTTCCCTCAACCAAAAAGAAAGAAATCCAGTTGCTAAGACTCAACCTACAGACAATTCCACCTGGGTGACTGAGAATCTTCATTGACATATTTGCATTCTGGTATCACATTTCAGTAGGGTGATTTATCATTGACACTTAGTTCCTTGAGTGTCAAAATGGTACTGGTGGGGTATTAAAGAACCTTTTTACATTCTGGGCCTTAATATCCAACTCTCTTACTGATAGTAAGCCTCTTGTCATTTCAAGTCCTCAAAGGATCTCTCCAGTGCCATTCTTCTCTAATATTTTCCATTCACACGTCTGCAGTTTCTCAGTGGATCAGATAATTGAAAGGCTATATTCCTTAGGACTTATCTCATTAAGCATTCAAAGGAAGGTGGCATTGTTGTAAGGAATATTCTCTGGAAAGAAGGGGTCATAAAAAATGCAGGTTTGTAGGCTGCGTCCTCCTCCTTTTCAACACAACTGCCTTTTGGTTCAAGTTTGGCAAAAAGTTCCTGTTGCTAATGTGAAGGAGCACCTTTTCCCCTTAAATGATCACACATGCTGGGGCAACATTGGATTTGGCTGAATCCTAATGGGGCTATTTAGGATTGAATTTAACACCCAGTACAGCAAAGCAGGATGGCTCTACCTAGAGTCAGAATGCAACAAGGACAGTTTCCCCTTTGAGCAAGGCAAGCTGAGAAATACTGAGTATGTTTGGTACTTTATTGTGCTCTGTTAAAATCAATATTACATACAGTATGTATATAACATTCTTACAATCCACTAAGAAGTTACCTGAAAAAAAGAAAAAGAAAAGAACAAAACTTGTTCTTGGCAGTTCCATGCTGACTTTTACTATTTACCACATTGTTTTCACTTTTACTATTTAGCACATTGTTTTCAGGATCCTTACAGACTGATCACTTTATGATTTCTTCTAGAATCTTTCCAGATATTGATGTCAGATTTACTGATCTGCAATTTTATGGAATACTTCTTCTATCCCTTTTTGAAGAAAGGATTTTTCCAATTAGGTGGTACACCTGTTCAACAGGATTCCTCAAAATAATACATTAAGGTTCAGCTAGTTCATCAGCTAGTTTCTTTGATACCCTAGGATGCAGTTCAGCTGTCAGTTCCTCTAACTGGTCAAAATAAAAAGAAAGTGTTTTTCCCGCAGTCTCAAGCTTCAGTCCTGTCCTTTCTCCTGTCCTTCACAATTGCTTGCCCATATCTTTTTATTGAAGATGACTGAATCAAAATATGGGTGGAGTAGTTCTGCCTTTTCTTTATCACCTGCTAGTATTTTGCAGTCTGTTGAGCAGTTGGAATGCTGATTCTTTACCTTCTGAGTTTTAACTTTCCTACACCATCTCTGGGATTCTAGATAACCTTGCTGAGCTGGCCTACTTTTTATATGTATCCTTTTTTAGTTTTCATATCTTTGTCAAATAATTTGTTCTGCCCCCTTAATTTCTTCTATTGGCCTCCACTTTTTCCCTCATTGATATTGTTTGCAGTTGTCTTTTTAATTTTTTTAAGGAACTCCTGCCCATCTTGAATGCCGTAAGTTTGTCCTGCCATAGAATCTCTGCTTATCATTTCTCTGTGTTTATTAACATCTGCTCTTTTGAAATCCAAGGTACACATTCAATTTTACTCACCTTGAAATGTTCAGTGTTCTATGGTTATTGACAGTCAGGCAGCATACAAGTTTAATTATTATTGCTGTTGTTGTTTTCACCCAGTGTTTAACTATTTATGCATCCCTAAGTCTGTAAACTAGGGACGCGGTGGCGCTGCAGGTTAAACTGCTGAGCTGCTGAGCTTGCCAATCGGAAGGTCGGTGGTTCGAATCTGCGTGATGGGGTGAGCTCCCATTGCTAGTCCCAGCTCCTGCCAACCTAGCAGTTCGAAAACATGCAAATGTGAGTAGATTAATAGGTACCGCTTCAGCGGGCAGGTAACGGCGTTCCTTCTAGTCATGCCGGCCACATGACCACAGAAGTGTCTACGGACAAACACCGGCTCTTCGGCTTTGAAACGGGGATGAGCACCGCCCCCTAGAGTCGGACATGATTGGACTTAATATCAAGGGAAACCTTTACCTTTACCTAAGTCTGTAAAAGATAACTGATCCTGTTGTGCTTTTCTCCATCTTCTGAAGATTCCTGCTCATCAATGATATTCCTAATCAATACTCCAAAGGAAACATAAGTGGTATCATGATAAAAAGATTGCTGCAGTGGTCATTCAGTGGTAACATTTGTGGCTACAAGAGCAATTCTGAGAAAAGGCATCTAGTCATTCAAGTTTTGGTCCAATACTTGGATTTGCAGTGTTTAAACTATCACTAAGATTTAGGAAAAGGCGAAGGGAAAGTCATAATAAGTTTTTCTTCAGTGGGAATGGAGAGCAACTGCCCCAGCTGAAATATAACAAAAATACAGTGTTTGCACACTTCCAGCTGAACGTAAAATTTCAACTTAAACTATTGCTAAGACTCGAAACCATAGCATATCCTGCAGCTTCAGCAGAAAACTGCACTCTGAAAAGTCTCAAATAATCTTGCTTTATCTCCTTCCCTTTTCAAATAAGTGATTTTGATGGTGTACTGTGGTGTCAGCCCTTCAGCATTTATAAAGATGTAAAAGATCTTTTCATTTAAAAATCTGTTTTACATGTGAGTTAAAGTTTCCTCAGTGGTTATATCAAAACAAAACTTGGCTTTTGGTTATAATGTTTTTGGGTTTTGAGCATATTGTGATAAATTGCTGTCAGGAAGAAAAGAGACTGAAGATAATGAATAAAAATATGTTCAAAAATAATTTAACTTTCATAAAATTGAGAAACTGATAACTGTATTATTTAAAGACAATTTACCCTTAAAAATGTAGACAGAGGATGCATTGAACTCTGGTATTCCCCAGTGCCATGATTACGGATGGCTTGGGGGTATACTGCAGCTGTCAAGCCCAACAGAATGGGGTTCCATCAAGCATACATAATTGCTGTCTAGAGCTTGTGTGATGATTTCTCAAGAGCCTTAGTGGACTGTTTGTTTCCTTTTCCGTAGCATCTAGCCCTCCAAGAAACTTCTGAACTCCCACAATTTAATGAAAGAAGCTTTGGCATATTCAACATGATTACAGTTGGCTTGTGTCCTATGATGTGGCTTCTGACACTAAACCTTTAGCAGGAGCAAGCTCAGCAATGATCTAGTGAGATTATGTGAGCCTTAGTTTCATTCCTCCTGCCTTTCTCTATTGTGTTTAGCTTATAATTGGCTTAAAAGAGAGTATGATGCTAGCAGACTTAAATTGACAAGTGCATTAAATAAGCTCTGTTATGAATCTCCCATTTGGCACTGAAAGAAGCTAGTCTATTAGCTCTTTATTCTACTACAACAACTGTCATTTCTAAATTATGACAGATTAAGATCTCACACCTCAAAGTATTTGTAATTTCACTCTACCTACCTACCTACTAGAAGATTAAACATGACTGGGACCTGTGGTGTTTTAAGGCAACGCCTGAAAGCTGTGCAAAATACTCCTAAGAGAAGATGGTACAGATTATCTCTCAATGCACGTTAAGTACCAATGAAAAGCAAAAATAGCAAATCTTTTCCACTTGGTGATGCTGCTTTCACTAGGGATTCACTATCTGGCAAACACAGAAATGGAACTCTTGATACAGGTATACTTCCAGACTATAGAATTCCTTCTCAGTGTAGTTACAGCTGGCACCAAAAGATTTCCAGGTTTGGTGCCAACTCCTCGCCCTGGCTTTGACTGACTTGCATGGCAAAGGTTTGCTTTTGCTTCTGTCATCTTTTTGCTGCTATTCTTCTTTTCAGTCTCAAGGATTTAGTTAAGAGCAGAGACATCGCCCTGACAACAAAGGCCCACATAGTTAAAGCAATGGTGTTCCCCGTAGTAACATGTGGCTGCGAGAGCTGGACCATAAGGAAGGCTGAGTGAAGGAAGATCGATGCTTTTGAACTGTGGTGTTGGAGGAAAATCCTGAGAGTGCCTTGGACTGCAAGAAGATCCAACCAGTCCATCCTCCAGGAAATAAAGCCAGACTGCTCACTTGAGGGAATGATATTAAAGGCAAAACTGAAATACTTTGGCCACATAATGAGAAGACAGAAGGTGCTGATGCTAGGGAGAGTGGAAGGCAAAAGGAAGAGGGGCCAACCAAGGGCAAGATGGATGGATGATATTCTAGAGGTGATGGACCCGTCCCTGGGGGATCTGGGGGTGTTGACGACCAACAGGAAGCTCTGGCGTGGGCTGGTCCATGAAGTCACAAAGAGTCGGAAGCGACTGAACGAATAAACAACAACAAATTTTTAGATGGCTTTGTATTTTCACCCTATTTGTACGCTGTTTGATAAAGAAAAGCAAGAAACACTTTTTTAAAAATGAATTCCAAAGTATGGATTTATTTTTTAAATACCCAATTATGGCAATATTGTAATCCTGAACAACCTGAAACGTTAAAATTTCTACCTAATATCCCAGTAGGCTTGCATACAAAGTCTTCAGGGGCAGTATTTTTAAGGAAGCAATTGCTCAAGCTTCCACTCAGTTCAGAAATCTCACTGAATTAGGAATGGAAAAGAAAAGAGGTTTTGTTTATGTCAGTGGAAATAACTTCAATCTGAACTTACAAAACTAACTCACAAAATAGAACTCAATTGTACTCCAGTTTTCACACTTTTCTTGATTTTGTAATGCAGTTCCCCAATTTAAAATTGCCTATGTAATGTATCTTTTAGGAGAAATTGCATAGGAAAGAGCATAGATACACTAAAGAGTTCCATCTGACAGGACCCAGAAGACGTGTCTTTTTGGTGGTGGCTCCTGCCCTCTGGAACATCATTCCCCCGGAGGTGAGGTTAGCCCCATCCCTGCTAACGTTCCAGAAAGTTCTTAAAACAGGCTTTTTCCAGCAAACTTGGGGATCCCATGGGATCTGTGAGATGGTTGTATTGTACCTAGATGGTTGTTATTCTCCTGCAATCTCGCTTTTTATTTATGTTTATTTGTTTTAATTGTCTTATCAATGGTTGTGATATTGTTTTAATTGTTGCTAGTTGTACATGGCCCAGAGTCATGTTCAGTGAGATGGGCGGCCATGTAAATGTGCTAAATAAATAATAGATATAAGTGAAATTGCATAGAAAGCTAGGTATAATTTTTGTGTACAGAATAACGCATGTGATTTCATGTATGAACTTCTAAAAATACATGTCAGACAAAAGCAGAAACAGGACAGAATGAACTTGTGCTTGAAAATTATTACTGTTAGAGAAAACAAAGCATGTAGATTAATCCATCCATATTCTGAATTGGCAAGGGTGGTAACTTTGAGCTATATTTCCCAAAGTGCAAGAAGGAAGAATCTTCTATATATTATATATGTCAACCTCCAGGCCATTTAGATTTGTATATGCTTCAGCCTTAAGACATAGGAGATGATGGAGAGGAAAAAAACACTTTCAAGAATACATTGCAGTTCTAAGTATTATGAGCCATTGCTATTATTGGACTGGCCTATGAGTTTTTTATGCAAAATAAAATGTTCTGAGTCAGTTCCACTAAATATGTTTAGATCAATTGCCAGTCTAAACTTCATGGAAAAAAAGCAAATGTTTTTGGTTAATCCTGCCTTTTTCAGTCACATTCTCTGTGTACTTAAGGAACACTTCTTCCTGTTAGTCATCAAAATTATATCTTAGTAATGTAATCAGGATGCAGTTATAACAACAGGTGTGGTCATTAGTTGACTGAACTTGAAGGAAAAGGCTACCGCCCATATGAGCAAGACGTCTCTCTTGAAAGTATGTGTGCACATGACTGGACCTGCAAAATAGTATTAAAAGCAGAGCATAACTCTGATTTAAGGAAAGTTTGGCAACATTCCTAAACTGTCACATTTTGCCATGATTTATACTTAGAACATTTTTCTTAGTCTGTTGACCTTTCTCTTGAGTGTATCCTGCTCCCGCTCCCCATGTGGTTTTAATAGTTTAATTGTTTTTATTGATTTTTGTGCTTATGTTTTGGTTGGTTTTGTATTGGTTTTTGGATTTTTAACTTTGTAAGCCACCCAGAGTCATGGCAATGAGATGGGCAGCTATATAAATTCAATAAATAAATAAATAAATAAACTTCTTTAAGCATTTATGCTTCATGCAGGAGTTTTCAAACTGTGGGTCATGACCCATTGGATGGTCATAGGCAAATTAGGGGGGCGAGGGAGTATTTTTAGGTGGTCTGATAGAACTCCAGCTATGCTTGATCTGCCTACCCCACACTATCTCAAACACCAGTGCGCACTCATTTGCAACCTTTTCCTCCTAAATCCTGGAGACTTTCTGTGGGAGAGAGATCATGCCAGCAGGCATTGGCCCCCATTCTTTTTCCTGGGTCTACCTTCTGCCAGCCCAGCTGAGACAAATCCCTGAGGCAGGGCAGTCATAAAAGGCATCTTGAAGACAAGGAAGGCTGCCCAACATCACTGACCATTGGCTCTGCTTATGTGCCCAGCTTCCAGGCCAGAGAAGTTCTGGCTGGGGTAGAGAAGAGAAAAAGAGAACATTTTCTGGGTTGCCATTGTACTCCTCCTACTGTTGCCAGCAACCTGGCTGAGTGGAAGAGGCAGAAGCAATGGTGGCAGTTTTCCTCTCACCACAGGAGGAGAACCAAGGTGAAGTCATTATAGGGCCCCCAGGGGTCGAGCATTACTCAAGTAGTGGGTTAGCAGCAGAGCACCCCATATAGGGCTGATACAAGTTGTCTAGATCACAAACCTCTCATTGGGTTTTCCTCTACTTCCTCTTTTGCAAAAAAAAGAGCCAGGAAGAGGAACAAAGACACCATAGAGAGAGAAAATGATGTTGTCAGAGGAAAGAGAGCAAAACAGAAAATGGAGAGTGATGTTGATGGAAAGAAAAATTTGGAAGTGGGTAAAGACAACTAAAGAGGAAATCTCCAGAACAGTGAATGGAATTAAAAATGGAAGAAATGAAATTGTTTTGGGGGTGGAACTGGGAAGTGAGGGGATGCTGAAAAAGGTATTTTAGAAATGTGTAGGGAAATAATAATAAGTCACAGAATAGAATTGAAATTAATGCTGTAAGTGTTTCAAGGAAAATAAGGAAAAGGAATCATAAATGTTGTGAGGTAAGGCTGCAGTTGTACGTAGCATAATTGGAGAAATGTTAAATATGAATGGTGTTTGCTATGAAGTGATTGTGACTTAATGTTTGTGTAAAGTCTACAGCTTGAAAATTGGAAGAATGATATTATTGTTCCCCCGTATGAAGGGAAAGATAGCAAGAGTAAATGTAAAATCCATAGGAGATTTAGTTTGTTAATAGTACATGAGAAGATGTTTGGCAGGCAGAAGTCTGATTTTGTCAACCTTTCGAGGTAGTCCAGACAAGAAACCAAAACCATGAGTTTAGTACTACCATTATTGTAAGGTTATGGTAACAGAAACTTGCAAGTCTGAAAGCTCTTCTCCCCTCCCTTGCCTTTACTCTCCAGGGAACTAGGGAGGGCCCCTTCTGAGACACTTCCCATGCCCCCATTCCTTCTGAGGGCTGAGATGTCTCTTGTCTGCCCTTTGACTTGGCTACGGCTCTTCCTCCTCCTGTCTCTCAAGGATATTCCTGCGGACCATTACAGATTTAAAGAGTACAAGAAATGACAACAAGCAAAATTTAGGAAGTGAAGTTTGGCAGGGAATGCACAGACCAGAGTTTTGCTCTTCAGTCGGTCATTAAGAAATGTATGAATATGACAAAGAAAATTTAAATTACCGTTTTATGCAAATATGGTCTTGAAGGATATCTGTATATGATGGAAATAAAGCATGCATGGGAATACATGCAATGTTTAGTGAATGGTTCAACACTGAACAGAAAGACATGGATGTTCCCTTTGGTTGGTTAACATATTTATGGATATATTTATAAGGAATGCCCTGACATTAAAGGTGGTGACATAAATGTGTGTGTATTTCTTGGATGACTGAACTGAATAATAGATATATTGAATAATACAATAAATACAGATATGAAAATTAATGTATCAAAGATCAAGGTGGTTGTGTTTGACAAGGAAAATGGACTGAATAATTGCAAGTTATGCATAAATAGTGAAAAACTAGACCAGGAAGTTGAATTTCTGTTCCTTTGACCGTTTAATAAAGATGGGAAAATTTTATGATGTGCAAATTCTGGTAGAAAGATAGTGGGTAGTTTGTGGTCTGTTACAAAAAATGAATGATTGTGGAACGATGATAAAATGGCTAAATATAAGAGCATGATTTTGTCCTCTTAATTATATGGAAGTGTTGTATATGTCAGGAAAAATAAGTTGAATGCAGTGTGATGGGTTACTTAAGGTTCCAGTGTAGTAACACAAGAGAAAAGGAGGTCAAATTCATGGGGAATGAATGAATGCAGATTAAACATATCTTTTTTATTCTTTATTTCTTAACAATTTTTACAGAAAGGAATAGAGAATTTACAGAATACAAAAAGAAAGAAATATATCAAAAGCTAAAAAACAAAACCAAAGAAAGAACAGAAAAAGAAAAAAAACAGAAAAAAGAAAACAGAAAAAAACTATTGATATATGTCTCATATTAATCAAATATCAAACGAATTTCTAAATCCATTGTAGGCCCAGACATGTCTACCTGCTCATAAACCCAGGAACAAAATACTCTATCTACTATGTATCAGTCCTAGCAATTACCACGACCTTTATGGAAATACACAAAAACTTTCCAACAGAGCCCACAAAAGTTGATGTTCTACCAGATATTCATTCAACATAGACGTAGTTGATGAAACATAAGCCCAATAGTGTGTTTGAAAATTTGGTAAATTAAAAGCTTCATCCTGAATAGGTAATCTAATTTTAGCTAATGAAATCCAAGGTGGTATGTTTTCTCATATAAATTTTCTCGATAATTCATCCAAAAAAATTATTTATTTGGGATTAACAATGGACTAACTCTTAATACATAGGTTAATCTTACAGCAATATTCATTTTAATAACATTAATTTTATCCCATCAAGTTGATGGAATTTGATCCATCTATTAATATCTAAGGCAACATTGTCTAAAACTTTTAACACATTTAATTCCACATATTTAGACATATTTTTAGGGGGACGCGGTGGCGCTGCGGGTTAAACCGCTGAGCTGTCGATCGGAAGGTTGGCGGTTCGAAACCGCGCGGCGGGGTGAGCTCTCGTTGCTAGTCCCAGCTCCTGCTCACCTAGCAGTTCGAAAACATGCAAATGTGAGTAGATCAATAGGTACCGCTTCGGCGGGAAGGTAACGGCGTTCCGAGTCGTCATGCTGGCCACATGACCCAGAAGTGTCTATGACAACGCCGGCTCCAAGGCTTAGAAACGGAGATGAGCACCGCCCCCTAGAGTCGGATTCGACTGGACTTTACATCAAGGGAAACCTTTACCTTTACCTTAGACATATTTTTAGGAATATAAAACCAAATACTTAACATGATCTGTGGCATTTACAAAACTTAAATCTTTACATTGTACTATTGAAACTTCAGAGCCTAAAGGAAGTAAAAAAGACTTATTCCAAATAATTTTATATCCTAAATACTTACCAAAATGTGGAATCACCCGTATAAAATTTGGCAGTGAATACAAAATTGAGTGACCAGTATGGAAGAAGTATATTGATGTGGTTTGATCATATAGAAGTAGTCCTTGGGTTACAACCTAATTGGGATTGGAATTTCCAACAGTAAGCAAAGCAGCTGTTAAGCAGAACATCACTTGACTGTGCCACTTAGCGAAGGCAGTCCAGATTGCAATGTTAAGCCAGGACCACGTCGTCTTTAGGCCAGGACCTCACACTTCTCCTTCCCAATGCAAACTACCTCTGCTTCGACTCCCCCCACCCACCTATTTCCCCCATCTCCTCCCTTTTGGCTGTTGCATTCCACCACCCCCAGCACCCCCAGCTGACCTTCCTCATCTTCTTCACTCCCCTTCCCTTCCCTCCCCGCCCAGCTTGGTCTGGGAGACGTGGTCTCTCCTACAGCCAAGGCCCTGCAAAGCCTCTCCTGCCCAAGTCCCAGCCAGCTCAGCTGAACTTTGCCATGGGGACCATGAACAGCATCAGCAGCGCCTTCCCCTGGGAAGACCTGGACTACTCATGCCTTTGCAAGCAGGAACATCCCAAGCAGAGTGTGCGCCAGGCCCTGGGACCAGAGCAGGAAGTGGCGGATTGCAGAGGCGAACCTGCAGTCATGGCTGCTCCAAAAGTCTCTGTATAAGCCCCAGGGCTGCCCGATTACTACTCACTTTTGCCTTGCCGCCAGGGCACAAAGGCCGGAAAGCCACCCCGAAAGCAGCAGCAAGCTCCGGCAGAGGGACTCTCATGTTGACGGCGGCTCTTTGCAGGGAGAAGCTGAACCAGAAGGGGAAGCAGAAGCTGCTGCAGGAGGTGGGTTGCACCGGGACTTTTGTACCCAGGTACTGGGCCAGGCCAGGTTGGGCTAGTGCAAACCCCTCCCCGCGGGCTAGGTGCATCAGCATGACCCCTGGCCAATAGTGGGCTGAGACTATTGAAGTAGGGCAGGCCCGCCAGGAGCCCAGCAGCTGGGAAGGCAGTGGTGGAGGCAAGCCCAGTGGAGGGGAGGCAACCAATGACAACAATGAAGGTCAGCCGGGGGCGGCAGCAGGGGGTGGCAGTGGAATACAGCAGCCTCTTTATTTCAGCCATGCTATACAGGGCAGCCAAAAGGGCAGAGATGGGGGGAGATAGGCAGGTAGGGGGAGTTGAAATGGAGGCAGTTTATGCAGGGCAGGAGAACATGAGCGTGGGATGCTATGACGGTCGTAAGTGTGGGCCAGTTGCCAAGCACCCAATTTTGATCATGTGACTGCAGGGACACTGTGACAGCTACAACTTTGAGGACTCGTCATAAGTCCATTTGTTCAGCGCCATCTTAACTTTGAATGGTTGCTGAACGAGTGGATATAACCCGAGGACTACCTGTACAGAGAATGACTAAGGACTGAATTGCAAAACAAATATATGACAGAAGGTGAATGGATCATAATGAAGGGGAAGTCCAAGATAATAATGGTTTAATAGAGCTGATCATATCCTTAAAAAGAGAGAAATGAGCAATTTAAACAACAATAGATAATATTTGAAGCAAGGTATACACATGGTGGAATCAAGGATTCATTCATTCATTTGTTTGTTTATATAAGGTTTATAGGCCACTCCAATCTGTTATGACTCTAGGTAGCTTATAGAACAAAACCATAAAATAAAACAATGAATTGTATCATCAGAAAGAGAATGTCTGGGGGGAAAAATCAATAATTTTAAAAGCCAAAACAGGTACATCACCCACTCTGACCCAGATCCAGGTCAAGGAGTCAGGGGGCCGTACAAATTTGGGGAGGGTGGGAGGATGGTGTTCTAAGATGATTACTAGCAACAGAAGTTAGGGAGAATACAGTTTTTGTAGTATTAGTGTAAACCGATTTAGCTTTACCTCTCTTTTTTCCTTATCTCCTATATTTAATGTTGTTTGTTTACTTTTTCCATATTCCTTTTCTTTATTTCTAAACTAATGAAATGTTGGAAAAAGAGGGGCTCAGGACTTTCTGTCATTCAGCATGGGACCAAATCTGGTGCAGGGGCAGAAAGTAGCAAAAGAATTATTAAAATTGAAAATGGACTAGATCAGGCCAAAGGCTGCAGAGAAAAACCAACCAACCCAAATTCTCTGAATGTATCCCTCAACTGGACAATGGCTTGGAATGTTGGTGACTGCCCCATTCTAAACCCTCCATCCCCTGTTCCCGATCAGAACCATTATGAAGGTGTTGGAAAGAATTCCAGAAGCTACTGTATGTGGTGCATGCTTTCTCTGTCTCATTTGCCCCTTGAATAACGTTCCTTGCACTGGAAGGAAATAGTCTGGTGTAAGGCTGGTTGTGTATTTTACTGGAGAAAGCATTTGACGTTTGTTCATTGCTAAATTAAGATTTTTTTAAAGTATGCCTGATTCATAATAAAAAGAGTACCATGAATGCAATTTTCAGCATTAGAAACCCTATGAAATTAACCTGTTTTAGAAAAACACAACCTGTTACAACAGAGGTATAAGACAGAAAATTGCCAGCAATCCTATTTTTGGCCTGTAGAGCTTCCCCACCCCTGTCCTGTGGGTGGGGAATAGAAATTCTGAGGGGGTTCCTTTTTGCATTTTGAGGAGTTGTTGATTTTAAAGGGCAGACTTAACCTCCCAAAACAAGATTTGGCCAATTTTTTAGTGTGTGGCTATCATTGTGCCTTACAAAGCTTTGCAAAGCCCTTGAGCCAGTAAAAATACACATCCCTGTTTACAAAATATCCTAAAAGGATTAAATGACATAGAAAGTATCAGATCTCAGGTATTTTTTTCCAATCCTATCAGACAATGTTAGAGATTAAGCTTTGGGCTCTCTGCCTGCAAAGTATGTTCTTTATCACAGAGCTACAGTTCTTCATTTAAATTGTCAAGGATTGAAACTTCTGGATCCAAGATCTTGCCTGTACCAATTTCTATCTCCTAGTAGCTATCACCACCCCAAGACCATGCTTTTTCCTAGACTAGATATAACTTTTGAAAGGGAATGAGGTTATTTGCAACAGTGTCTCAGGCAGTCTTTACAGTCTCCACTGACCAGATTATTTCTTTATCTAAAATCTAATAATGTGAAAATGTCCAGAGAAATTAAATTCACCAGAGTATGTTTCCAATTAATTCCTTTATTTAGTGCACAGATGTATTCAGGAGATTCATTTGCCAGATTATAAGTGGGTGCCCTGTGTAGAAATTCCTTTTGAGAAAACTAAGCAGCATTTTTACTCTCTTCTTGAAAGAGCATAAATTATGCCTTCTGGAGGACTCTCTTGAGGAACAAATGGGCCATTGATCCTTTGGATCATCTTTCATATTTTTAAATTATAAAATGGAAGGAAATGAGGAGATGAATTTCTACTGCAGACGTGAAGCAAAAAAGAACTCTTTCAAAGCATTATAGCATAGTAATCTTATTTTTTCTTAAATTAATAGTGCTTTTTTCTCTGAATTGGAATATCTTTTTTCATCTGATTTAATATTTAAGCATGCAAATAAGGATATATTTAATTTGCAAAATATTTTATATGTAGCCTTTTTTCCAGTTTAGTCACACATGTACTTTTGCCAACAGAGAAGAGAAATCACAATTATTTTTTTCTAGATGATCTTCTTTTCTAGATGAGAAGCAAGAACAATATGTATACAACGTGACAAGTGTGGGCAACCTGGTGCTATCCAGATATTACCAGATTATTGTGGGTTGTATATTTTGACATCATGAAAATGTGCTGAAATCCTAAACTCAATATAAGATGTTTGTTTTTTACTGCACTGTTTGAAATAATGCACCATGATTGTGTGCTTATTCCAACAGTGTAACTTTCAAGTATCTTTATAAAATATTCTGGCAGGGAGGCACACTAGATGTAATAGATCTAATCCAAAACTAAGAATAATGAGATAAATACTAAACAGATAGGAAAGTAGACAGTTGTTTATGTGGGTGTCCTACAATCTTCTGCCCAGCAACATTCAACCTACCACTGGATGGGGGGGGGGTGCATTACTGTTATTGGCATTATTATTAACCTCTGTGAGCTTATTTTCTACCAAGTAGCACATGCTAAATTGATTACGTACTGTATAATTTGAAAAGAATGCATTCACGATTGGATTTGCAGTCAGTCTAAGAACCAACTCGGCAGCTTCCATAATATATAGCAGGTTAATCCCCCATCCTTTCCCCCCGCAACTCATATTTTAATGACTCAACTGCAGCTCCACAGAACTACTAATTTCAACCTACTCGTCCAGGGGAAGGGCAAAAACATGCAATTTTACAGTAATTATAATCAGAGAAGAATGTTTAGTGGTAATGGTAGGCAGAAAAATTGACAGTTAAGAATTTAAATCAGCATTTACTACTACTTCCGTTTCATTTTCAACTAAAAATGGTTTTATGTTCTCTGTTAAATTAAGCCATTGGTAATTCAAGGTAATTCAAGATTGTTGAACAGCCTGGCTCTTAACACAGTAGATTCTATATGTATGTCTGTGGGGTGGAGTATACAGGAATATCTGTGATTGTTCATGTGCACAAACACATCATCTCCTAAATGTATTTTATATTTGTATATTGTTCTTTTAAAAATGATGGATTTAAACATCAATTGTACTTTTAATTCTACTTTAATGAACTTTTTGTATGTTTTCAGTACTTTTCATAAATAAATAATTCTGTGTATATTCTGTATGCATACACACACACACAGCTTGGTAATATGAATACCTATTGTTTTTGTTTTTTTAGTAGTTGAAATCTCACAAGGTTCTGGCATTCACACTCAAAATTTCATGTGATTTCAGCAAAAACAACATCTTGTAAAATTTGGTGAGTTTATAAGATTTTGGCCACTATTAAAAAAAAAGACATAATTTTATATTTGATAGCAAGTTCTCATGGATCCCATGTGGGAATGTTACATGCCATGGTATCCAATTTCTGGAAGATACAACTCTGGCTGCCAAGAAAATTCTCCTCCTTTCATACTAAAATATTTAAAATAGGGGAAGAGAAAGTCCCTCAAGCTTGCACTGTAATCCCTGTGATTTTCACATTTGCAGACTTTAGATTTCATCCTGGATTATCACATTTCACCACCACTATTTAAAACATGTTAAAAGAGAAAAGTTTTTCTACCAAGGATACTAAAGTACTGATTAGCTTCTGATATGAGAATCTCACAAGATACATTAAGGGTAAGAAAGTAGAGAAGAAAATGTGTGTTGATCCCATGATACTTTTCCCAAAACTACATTCTATTTTCAGTTGTAGATTCAGCTCTTAGAGTTGGTCTAGCTCTTAAGAACACAACAGTCTTAAAATTGCACCTGGAAAACTGCACCTACAACTCTTGGTTGTAAAGAACCGAGAATGGACTGTTTTTTAACAGACCTTTAATTTAATGAGAATGCTGTGTTAATGAAATGGAGGCTATAATCGCCATCTACAAAAGTGTTAACACTGCTTTTTCAAACTCTACTCCAAGTATCTTATTTGAGCTTTGGGGTTAAAGTCAAAATAAGTGCAAATCCATAAATACCATTTTCATGGCATAATTACTGATTAGCATAATTATGTTCTAAGGTAATTTCTGTAATTTATATCTTGACAGATTGGCAGAAAGTTACTTTCTTTTTGAGCTGTTTAGAATCTGCTTATTAGATGAGATTGTTGATCTACAATTAAGTCATTTTTCCCTTGTAGCATTAATATTAGGCCCATCGCTCCTAGCCTTCCGGAGGAAGTTGAAGACCTGGCTCTGCCACCGGGCTTGGGGCAGGGAGGAGAATAGTCATACTTGGGGCTGGCTAGTACCTTGAAGTGCCCCTCCTATACAATGACTAAATGAGACCATAGCCATCTGGATTTTATTATATTTGGTAGCTTTGTGAAATTGTTTTATAATGCGTTTTATATTGGAATTTTATTATATATTTATTGTTTTATATTGTAAACCACCCAGAGTTCCTCCACTAGGAGGAGATGGGCGGTGATAAATTTGATAAATAAATAAATATAAATGAAGCCGTTCATCATGGAAAGACCATCTTATTTATCTGGACTGACTTCTGGTGAGGACATGGTAAGCTAGATGTCCTGAAGGAGTGGGGATGGCATTATGGTGAAGATTGGCAGCCAGGGACGGATCCTGGCTGGTGAAATCTCTCTGGAGCAAGGAGAGACCATGGGATTGCCCACATGTACTCCAGACAGCTGCTCCTTGCGAGTAGACTGCAGGAACCAAGGTTTTTGCAGTCGGCTGGTGGTTGGAGCTGCTGGGAGTTGAGGGATTTCATCTACACCCAGAACCATAATGTAGCCTAAATGGAAACAAAGCCTGGCTGAGCCTCATTTCTTAATCACTTTTGGAATTACTTTTTTACTACTTTTCAAATATTAGGAACCTTTGGAACAGCAGGTTTGATGGCATTCACTGGGTGAGTTTCCTTCAATCCTTAACGAAAGAAATTTTAAGTGCAACTTTAAGGACTTAGCAATTTTTAGGAATAAACAGCAAAAGGGTGATGAGAGTGTTGTTTTTGAAAAGTTATAAATGGACTAACAGTCTAGATGGAATTGAAAAGGGATTTTGAATTAATTGAATGAATCCTTCCCATAGGAAAATGGCTTGTGTTTTGAATTCTGAAAACAAACATGATGGGATGGGACTTTGAAGGGTGGACACCAGAGGGAGCTAAAAGGAAGTAAAGGTTACAATTAGAGGAGAAGAAAACCTATTTGACTTGTTAATGTGGAATGGAGCAAAATACCTTTACAGTGAATGTACTGAAGGAACAATGGACTCAGAAGTTAATTTTAAGAATGTCATCATAGATAGTGTTATGGAAGAGAAACAAGTTTTACTGGATAAGACTGAAATAGAGTTGAACGTGGATTTTAAAATGACAGGCTGTTATCTGGAAAAAGATGAACTACTGGATATACAAATGAATATGGCTGGTGTTTTAATAATTAAAAAGGACATACAACCAACCTACCAGGAGAGTGACTTGGATAATTTCCCTATATTGGATTTACAAAGGAGAACTATGAAAGTTTTGGAAGACTTGGTGAGAAGGGACAAAGAAAAAAAAGAAAAGAAATCAAGTTCTAGGGCATTATTTGAAGGGATTAAAGATAGAGTGTTAAAAATAAAGGGAAAGAATACAAAGTTGGTCCATTTGATCAAGGTTAAAATAGATGTTATTTCTGGTAACTCTTAATGGATTTTTGCTCACCAGGACTGAATGACAAGGTTTTAAGAATTTGCCTACAGATAAGAGATGAGATATGGGATTAAGAGATTGTTTGTTGTATTTTAAGAGAAAGTGATAAGCTGTTAAAATTGCTTATACTTTTTGTACACAAAGGGGGAAGTTACTTCTTTATATCTTTTTTCTTTTTTGTTATATTCTTTTTTCTTTATTTTTTCTTTTCTGCACTTTTTAGTTTTTCTTTCTATTCCTTTATTATTTTTTTTGTAGCTTTGATCTGTACAGCTGTAATACTTAATAAAATTATTTGAAAAAAAAATTATTTATTTGGTAGAAGAAGGGGAGGAAGTCCAGTGGGTATTAGCTTCTCTTGCTGTTACTGTAAGAATTAGACCACTGCTTTTTTAGTTAGTGAACTAAAGTTAGCGAATCTTTAGTGAACTAAATATTTTTTAAATGTACAAGATTGGATACTGAAGGCTACCTCCCATCCCAGCCTATTTACCTCAGAACACATTTTTACCAGAATAGAGTCATAGGCACAGTGACTGCTGCCATGAAGGCTGTAGGGATATCTTTCTGACACTATTCTATAGAACCCAGTACAACTCACTGGTGTACCTACAAGATACACCAAGATAGTGTTATAGTGCTTGCATATATTGCATTTTTATTTCTGTCCAGAAACTCATCTAAAGCTAAACAGTAGGATAGATAGCATAGGACTGCCTTGTGCAAAAGAAAATGCTGTAGCCAATGCACAAGGAACTTAGTTGTTCTTACTAATCATGTGGTGCCAATACAGCAGCAGTGAATATATGGCTGGCCATTTGGAAAACATTTTTATATGTTTCAGGAAACAGACACCTATAGTGTCAAATTACACTACGTCTTTTATACTAATAACCATTTCTCATTAACTTACTCTTTTTTTATATTCTGTGAGAAAAACAGTTATTTGTTGAACATCAAATATGGAAACCAAATCCAATGAGAAACAGTTGATAAGAGTTAGGTATTAGGCTGAACAAGAACAGAAGATCAAGGGAAGACATGAGAGCTGAGCTCTCTTCAAATATCTGAACGACTTTTGTGCACAAAAATGGAACAGAATAGTTCTCCATGATAAGACTAGAATCAATAGTTGGATCATGCAGAGTTCCATTGATCATCCTCTAATATTAAGACATTTGACAGAGGTCAGAATACCTCGGGAGGTCCAGAGGGTTTCTCATTAAGGATGCTGGCATCCTTTACTGCCAGTCATCCATTAAGTCAAGGAGTGAAGAAGAAGATTTTTAAGGTACCTTCCTACTCTGTGATTCTGCCTTCGAGTTGGTGAAAGGACTAGGCATGATCATATATTGCTCTGGAAAAGAAGAAATGGAGGTATCAGATAGGCAGTGATTCACAGTCTCAGAGGGGACCTAGGGATATTTCTTTCACATTTTTTCATCCTGCATGGATCTGAATTATCCTCTGGGAATCATCTCAAGAGAAACAGCTGCCTAATATCACAGAAGAGAAATATTGGAAAATATTTTGAATGGATTTAGAATCTTTGTGATCTATGATTACTTCATTTCACCTTCACAGAGCTAAGCCTATTAACACTATCTTCTCAAAGCTATAACTTCATATCACACATTACAAACAAAATCCTCCCAATAATGTGTAGAAAAGCATTGCAAATGTGTAGAAAAGCATTCCAGATAACAACATGAGATTTAGGAACCTGCCAAAACCAGGTACTTTGTCTTTTCTGTCCCCTACGGTCACCATCTCTGAAAATAAATCAGTAGCCTTCATCCACAGTATTTTTTATGATATACTAGTCTTATCTTGAGATACTTTTATGATGGCATTTAAAATTTAATATAGATTAGCTGCACAAAGAATAATGTGAAAAAATCTTCCTATTTAATCGTATAATCTTTTGTACTGTTTAGTATGTTGATAGGTGCAAGTTGGCTAATCCATTTTAAATGCTAAAACATATATGCATTATACTGGTATCTAATTAGTAGTAATATTTTTATGTGACTTCTACAGCAGCAATTAATGTGAAACATGGCAGATGGGCTTTTTTATTATTCCATTTTACATCCTTGGGTCTTAGCCTTAATCTCATTCTTGGCACTTAATCTCATTCTTGGCACTAACATTTTAAGGAAGTTTAGGTATGCCAGGTATGCTACATCCAAGCTCATAATTTTATCCAGAACAAAAAAATAATAAGGTTAGTCTAGAGGAAGGTATGTACAGTAAATCTCTTAATACTGAACACTGATTATTAGGTTTAGAGGCATATCTTCACAGTGGGCTTTGCAACAAAGCATTTTGCTCTTTACAAGCAAAAGAGCTAATTTGCTGTATCAGTTAGGCTGCTAGACTAGAGAGTTGGGAGCATTATCCTTCTGTTGTGCACAGAAGCTGACTGGGTCACTTTGGGCCAGCCATTCTCTCTTGGGCCAACTTACCACACAGAATTGTTGTGGAGAAAATAGGACAGAGCATTATGGACACTGCCTTGTCTTGTACAAAATGAAGGCAGGATGTAAAATAAATAAATAAACAGAATATCCGTACATGTACCAGTTCTATGGAAATGATGCAAGGGAGCTTAATGGGGTACTCTATACATATTTACTCAGCTGTTAAGTCTCACTCAAAAGTAAGTCTTGCTTAGTTTAGTGGTACTTGCTGCTAGGTAATTGCATTTGCAATTGCAATCTTATGGCTCATCCTTACATCCTCCTAAGTACAGCATAAACATGCCCCAGTAACCATTTTTTATGCTATCTCCTCATGATGTTACCTTCATCTCCTCCAGTCCACAGCAGTTTAAAGTAAACTTTAAGCTGCTCCACTTAAAAAAAAAAAAAGTATTCTCCTTTTTCTCTCAACACAATTTTGGGAGATATGATGGGAATCTGAGGGTGGGCCGTTCTAGGGTCCAGTGACTAATTTCTGTCCCATCAGCCAGTCCTCAGAATTCAGCTCCAGTACTGGGCTCCAGCAGCTGCTTTCAAATGCCAGTTTGGTGTGAAATAAAACCATCCTCATCTGTGATTTGATAATGAATAAAGCAACCAACCTGGCATGTATAATCAAGACTTGGTTGGCTCTGAAGAGGATGTTCCTCTCTCAGAGATGTATCTTCCTACTTTTCAGGTTTGGCATCAGCTGCGGCCGAAGGGCTGAAGGAGTAGGGTGGCAGTGGTCATCTGGGAAGCCTTGAAGGCTTTCAGGCTGCTGTGCCAGAAAAGAAAATGGATAAGAGACTTTATGGCTGAACTTGAGCCCTAGGGAATGGCTGGGTTTGTTGCTGTGGTACCAGCTCCTTGCTGTGCAGTGACGACCCTGTCAGAACTGCCTTTTGCTGAGTTGGTGATGAAATGATAGTGCTTGAGAATTTTAATCTCCCTTAGGGTGGTGTGGTTGAAACGGTTCAGGAGTTCATGGCAATCGTGGACCTGACCCAAATAATTGAAAGTCTGATGTCTGATGTATCCTGGTGATCATACATTTCATCTGGTTTTGGTTTTGGTTTTGGTTTTGGTTTTGGTTTTGTCTTGGGTCAGCTGAAACATGATGAAAGTAGAGGATATTAACATTTGTCCTTTATTATGGTCAGATCACTCCCTGATTGTTTTTGGCTAGCTGGTGCTCCTCTCCCTTGCAGGGACATAAGACCTGACCTATTAAATTTGTGATGAACTCATACAGCTTTCAGAGAATGCTTGGGGTTTTCCCCAAAGACCTGGTGGGCAATTCATCTGAAGCCTTAGTTGCTGCCTTAAATGGGCAGGTGACAAGGACCTTGGATCAAATTGCTTCTATGTTGCCTCTCACTTCTAATAGATTCTGGGGTGCTTCCTGCTTTACTGAGGAGCTCCAAGAGATGAAGTGTCAGAAGGGATGCCTAGACCATTACTGGACAAAGATGAAGATTAAATCTGACCAGGCTCATGTAAAAGCCCATATTAGGGATTACATGGTAGTGAAAGTTAGGTACTTCTTCGCTGTTATTGCATCTACTGATAGTTGGTCGGTGGACCTATTTTGGTGTCTTATTCCTTGCTGGGAAGGAAGGAGCCCCAGGACTATCTGTTGAGCAGCTGTGAGGTATATTCTAGGCATTTGATGAAAAAAATATTTCAGATTTCTTCAGATTTGGGCTCTGACTGGGCTGGTCTAAATACAGTCTTAACTACCTGTGAAGAGTTTGAACCTGTGACTCCTGAGAAAGTAGACTGCATCCTCTGTACTATCAGTGCAGCCACCTATATCCCTGTCCCTCCTAGTTGGTTAAGGTGACAGGCAGCTTGGTCCATGTGGTGCTAGTAGCCTGTTTGAGAGAGGAGGTGATCCCACAATCCTGAAGGAGGCAATGGTGCACCCTCTTTTCAAGGGGCCTTCCCTGGACCTAATTGTGCTAGAGGACTCTCTCCTTGTCTCCGACCATCCCCTTTTGGTGGTTGAGAAGGTAGCTGAGTTACAATTATAGAGGCCACTGGAGGAAATAGATTATCTGGACCCTTTTCAGTTGAGTTTCAGACTGGGGCATAGAATGGGGGAAAACTAGATCATTGTTTTGGATGACCTGTGGCAGAGCCAGAATGAGAGAGGTGCAACCATCCTGTTTCTTCTTGATCACTCAGTGGCTTTTGATACCATTATCATGGTTTTGCCTTGAGAGTCAGAACATGCCTGATGGTTATCTTGTCCCCTGTACACAATGGTGAGACTCAAAGAGACCAGAATGCATGGTATGTGTTCTACCTTTCATCAGCCCTACAGTTTTCCTTCTATGTTATCTGAAGAAATGATTGGTGAAAGGAAACAGATTGGTGATCTTTGGATAGAGAGGATTTTGATGGATCATGCTAAAAAGCCAATGTTGATGGGGTGCAGCTGTGTGTTCTCTTTACAGGTGGGAAATGGGTGAGCAGGGGTGACCCCAGTACACCCCAGGTGTGGTAGGATTTTAAATGTTGTTTATGCTTATGGCTCCCCTGGGATGAGCAGGGAGGATGGTGTGGTGTGAATATGTATGGCAGGGGGCATATTGGCTCTCTAGGACTAAGGACACTGAATGCTGGGCAGAAACATCCTGATGAACCAGAGTAGTCCTCTGGTTAGGTAGCTGTTCTAGCAGAGTTTGAGATGGGGCCCATTGACTTGGAGAAGCATTAGCAAGATCCAGGAAGGGGGCTGGTGTGTCAGGCAATAACATGATGGTGGTGATCAGAATAACTAAGAGACAGGGGATAGGCCATTCTTGGAGAAATTGGACTTAGTGCTTTATTCCAATTCCACATTGATATAAAACACTATAAAATACCAAGCTGCCATGCCTCAGCTGCCCCTGAGCTCTACTCTAGTGCCCATCATCAGTCCCTTTGTGGCCTGAGTTTTTGACTGCTACTACTACTGAATGCTAAGTCAGCCTCTAATAACTCCTCTCTTATGCAAGACATAATAACAGATGAGAGGGCCAATCTGAGACTTGATTGGACACAGAGAGGAGTTCCTCTCATAAATATGCCAACTTATGTTTACATGTGGCACCATCTGTAATTCCAGGACAGGGTCAGTGGAATTCCTGTATTTATTTCAGAGGCTGGTAGCTTTCAGAGGTGTTGGCTGCAGATAACCAGATGTTAGACCCTGTTTGTGAAGTTGGACTATAGGATCAGATTGCTGCTACTGTATCAGCCTTCCTCCATAGCAGCTTTCCCACCTGAGTTGCTCAAAGCTGTGGTTGGGCTTGCACTAGAGTTCCCCAGATTTATATTACTGGGGCCTTTATTCTACCTTCCCTGGGTGCAGAGTTGGAGGCAGCTCAGGTGTTCATGGCCACCAGAACAATCATGACCTCACCCAGATCACTGAGGACCCAAAGCATATAAGACATATAGATTAGATCTGGGTTTTGTCTTGGGGTATTGACAATGTGATCTTGAGTTGGGGGATGGTACCATCAGTCCCTGGTCATGATCAGATCACTTTCTGTTAGCCTTGAATTTGCTGCATCTGTTCATCACCACAGGGAAGAAAGACCTCCTCAGGAAACCAGCTGGATCCAACAGTGCTGGATAATCTTCACCCCATCTCCAACCTACCTTTTTTAAGGAAGGTTCTGAGAAGGGGTTGGGTTACAGCTTCAGAGGGCCCTGGAAGAAGTGGATTGTATTTTCAGTTGAGTTTCGGACATGGATAAAGTACTGAGATGGCATTGATTGCCCTTGTTGATGATCTGTCATGGGACCAGGATGGGAGTGGTATATCTATCTCTTTAATCTCTCAGCAGCTTCCAATACCATTGATCATAGTATCCTTCTGGACTAGCTTTGGAAGTTGGGACTGGTGGATATGGTGTTGTTGTGGTTGTCCTTCTTCCAGGGATGGTTCCAGTCAGTCTGTGTGGGGAAGAGGTCGAGCCCTAGACTCCTGATTTATGCAGTACCTTCAAGCTTTAATCTCTCTCCACTCCTATTTAGCATCTACATGAAACCAGTGGGTGAGGTTATCTGTCAGCATGGGATTAAGTACCATCAGTATACTGGCATAAATCTCTGTCCCAGTCTGATCAAATGATGCTGTCAAAGTTAATTCATGTGCCTGGAGGCTGTGGGGATGAACAGGCTTCAGCTTAACTCTAGCAAGACTGAGTAGCTGTGAGTTTTAGGGTTTCCTGGATCTGGGGACCTTCCATCTTTAGTTCTAGATGGGATAGCACTCCCAACCCAGGGTTCTTTAGACCCTCAGCTCCCACTCAAACAGCAGGGGGCATCCGTCTTTTGCACAAAACTGTCTTGTATGCCAACTGTGCCTGTTCCTGGATTGGAAAGTCCTGCTCACAATCACTCATGCCTTGACCATCTCCCATTTGGACTTTTGCAGTGTGCTTTACGTGGGCTGCCCTTAAAAACCATTTACCCATTACAGATGATCCTAAATGCAGCATTTGTGGATGGTTATGGGTGCACCACAGTGTACCCATGTAACGCCACTACTAAGTGACATGTTCTGGCTCCCAGGATGCTTCCAGGTGCAATTCAAGAAAATGATTACCACCTAAAAAGTCTTTCATGGCATATCCTGAGTTATGTATGGGGCCACCTATGTCTGGTCATTTCTACCTATCCCACAAGATCCAACAGGGTGAGCATGCTTGGGTTCCCTCTGTGAAGCAATGCTATCTGATGGGACTCAAGAAGTGTGCCTGCTTGTCATGGTGCCTGTCCTATGGAACATCACCCCTCCACCCCAAGAATTGGATGGCCCTGACTCGTGGGCTTTCCATAAGGCTTTGAAAACCTGGCTCTTCCCCCAGGCATTGGGCCGAGGTATTAGATGTGTGCATTCATAAGGGGTATAATACTTATTGTGGTTGGCCTTGGAGAGAGAGAGAGAGAGAGAGAGGGAGAGGGAGAGAGAGAGAGAGAGAGAGAGAGGGAGAGAGGGAGAGGGAGAGAGGGAGAGGGAGAGGGAGAGGGAGAGGGAGAGAGGGAGAGAGAGAGAGAGAGAGAGAGAGAGAGAGAGAGATTGTTTTGATTACTTCTTGTTCAATAGTTTTTAACCTGTTGTAAACTGCCAGAGTCACAATTTGTGAGTTAGACTGCCATATAAATTGACTAAATAAATAAATATCTGGGCTGCAACAATACACATGAGCATTAGTTTTCTGTTGCTGCCATCTACTGGTCCTCCAGATTTTTGCAGCCAGATGTGACAGCCCTAATTGTGCCTGTGTGAGGATTAATATTAATAAATGTTTAATTTTTTACACATTAATATGTCCCACTTTCAACACTTGGAAATATTGTCACTCTAATTTATGCAAAAAGGTTAATTGATAGTGATAAGAATTTTAAAAGGAAAAGAGACATACTAATTATTTGAAATGCAACAGCTTTTGCTAGAAAGGAGTGATCAATGTATCTCAAAATTTCATGTATGCTAACTGTGGCTGGATAATTTTTTAGTAACTTGGCACCACATGCTTTGTTTTGACAGATGAGCATGTATTTAACTATTGGCCTCATAGATTATTCATGTATATCCCAAAGGTCTGGTGTGTGTGTGTGTGTGCGCGCGCGCACCCGCGCATGTGCACATCTATATCTTGTGTTACTTCATTTCTCTGCCTGAGAATGAAATACAGATGGTTCCGCCACCAAACTGAAAAATGCAAAAATGTTTTCAAAGGAGACCAATTCTCTTTACAAGGTGTAATTGGATCAGTTCTTGTAACTTTTTGTCTGACCCAAAAGGCAAACAAAAAGTAGTAGATGCTTTAAGATTTTTTTTAAAAAAATTATACATGTATTCTAACTGGCAGGCTGATGGTGTTCTTTTATGTAAAACATCTGAAGTTTCTGTTTTTAAAAAAAAAAAAAGGAGTGTAAAACTTAGGAATCTCAAAGAAAATAAAATTTCTCAATTCCATATTCAAAGTTTTTCAACAACTGGAGTTTTAAGGACCATGTGCCATTTTCTTTTATTATTATTATTTACAGGGTCTTTTCATTGTTCTTTAGCCCCCCCCCCAATTGTTTTTTTCATTGCTCTTTAGCTCCCATTGCAGCTTACAAATATTATGAATAAAACAGTCAGTATCTTCAGGCTTCCAGTATAAAATACATGACATCGAAGGAAGAGACTAGGGAGGAGGGAGAAAGAAAGGAGGTTCAACATCAATTCATATTGCAGTTCTCATCGTGACAACCTAGAATAAAGATATTTTCAGATATTCCCAGTATTTTTGATATCAATGTTTTGGAGTCAGTCATGTTCAGTGACTGATATCTGACATTTGATATTTGATTATATTTACCCATTGATTTGCAACAGGTTGCAGCTGAGCGTGTTGTAAACCTTGTGTTGCCCAAGACAAGCCCTTTGCCTGCATATGGTCACATGTTGCAGAGATGAATAATGATTAACAGGGGTGTCTGCAGGGTGTGGTAAAAAAAGTCAAGATGGCAGGCATGATGGTGCTATCAAAGCTCCAACCAGTTTTTGTGTGTATTGCATGTTGCCTCTTTAAAACTTCCAGTCATTGCAGTATTATCAAAAGATGCCAGATATGCTTTTCTGTAACTCTGTAATAGTAAACCTGAGGCCGATATTGCTTCAAATTTTGCCATTTAAAAAAAAGAGCTAGTAAAATTCAAAGGCTTGCAGGATTTCAAATATTTCTGCTATTGTAATTATGACTGGAATATATGTGGATGAGGCCCAGAACTTATTCACGAGTGTGTACTTAAAAGCAAGAATGATTGAAATGAGAAAAATAGCTTTCCTGTGTGAGCATCACTTTATAGATGAAGAATAAAGATAACAGAGGGGACTTTAGGCTGGCCAGGTTTCTCTGCAGATCTCACAAAACAAGATATAGATTAGAAAAAAACACCCTAGCTTAGTCCATAGAGCCTCGTGTGACGCAGAGTGGTAGGTGGCAGTATTGCAACCGAAATTCTCCCCACAACCCAAGTTCGATCCCAGCAGAAGCTGGATTCTCGGGTAGCCAGCTCAGGACAACTCAGCCTTCCATCCTTCCGAGGTCAGTAAAATGAGTACCCAGCTTGCTGAGGAAGGTGACAACTGAGGAAGGCAATGGCAAACCACCCTGCTATACTCTGCCAAGAGAACGTCACGAAAGCGGCATCCCCCCAAAGGGTCAGACATGACTCAGCAGGGGACCTTTCACTTATCACAGCTTAGTCCATATTGTTTTACTTAGCTTTGTGAGACAGCCACCTTCCTTTTGTTTCTTTCTCCTAGCTGACTATATTACTCATAGCAAGCAGGAGGCTGTGCTTAAGTTCAGTGAGCTGGAACTGCATATCAATACGCAGACTAGGGCCATGCTCAAAGAGTGGTGCACTTGGCAATAAGCAGCACCTTGGGTTCAGACAGAATGCACATCTGTGCCTTGTTCATAATGTAATACCTTTCATTATGGTTTTGGCTGAGAACACCTGTGCACTTCCCTAAGAAGTGACCCAGGGCAGCCATTTTGATTGAGGCGATCTTAACAGCTTTCATTAAAGCTGATGGCTGTAGTGGTGCTCCTTCCGTAGATGGCATCTGCTGTGTGGATATTCCTGCTATCAACCTCACTTTTTCAGAGTTCATAACCTAGCAATAAAAAGTTTGTTAAATTCTGAGGTCAAGGTGCAGTACACATACATATACTTATAAAGGCAAGAGTTGCTGCTTTTAATTGCTCTGCCTTTCATTTACTTTTTATTCTGAAACCATCACAAACTGGTAACGTCAGAGGCAAACTATGGAAAAAAATACAGCAAATCTAATGATATTGAACAAATATAATATTCTGGTGATGTATGAGTATGCAAACATTTAGCAAGTATATTATTTTCAGGCTACAATTTAATTGGCTATAGGCCTGAGGCTGGCAATTGGGTTTTCCTGTTCTTTACTTCTAGAGATGAGGTAACTAGTCTGTTACAAATCGTAGGGCTGAGTTCACTATTTAGGCATATGCATTCAGGAAGTGGATATTTTAAAACAGTTGAAGAAGCCAGGTCAAGTATATATGGCCAAGAAAGTCCACTAGCTAATTGGTCTGAAGCTAACTTGACATACAGCTTTTAACAAATTATAACAGCTCTTCTGGTCTTTGCAATAAAAGGAAGAATTAAGGAAGTTCTACCAGCTGGTTTTACCTTCTGATAAAAGGTAAGCAAATGATGCACTTCGTTTCAGAATTCTTTATAGTAAGACTACTACAAAATTCTGAGATCAAGGCCTATGATCTTTTGAGCCTCACAAATTAGAAATATTCACATTGAGGAAAGAATTGTAGAGTTGGGTCTGAATTATGACAAGGAGAATAAGGTCCATTATTAATTAGTCATTTTCAATAAACAGACATGTGAAAATGAAATATAGCCTCTGAAGGACACATAGTAATATGAATTGCATTGTTATACATATTCTTTTAAAGGCAGTCAGAGTTGTTGAGTGTCAGGAGGCACAAGTTTTTTTTTTTAATTATTATTATTATTATTATTATTATTATTATTTTAGTTATATGTAGGCTGCAGAATGCCTTCAGTGTATATGTATATGTATGTGTGTATGTATATTTTAGAAAACAGTAAGATGGATTTTTATGAAAAATTAGAAGAAAAGTCAGGAAAGGAGTTGTCCTCTTAGCCAAGAACTGTTAATTCTTCTACAGTTAATGTTTTTTCTTTAGTGTTTTTAAGTGCCTACTCTTTAGGAACTTTTCAGTGGAAATTTATTAAACTATTGGCTTTCTAAAAACAAAGCTACTGTATTTGTTTTCTTCAATGTAAATCAAATTAGCATTTTGTTTTCCTATTATGACCAACTGTCCTCTAGGAGGCAGTATAAATCTTGAATTTCCAAAATGCAGAACCTAATGTCCAGAAACACTGACCTAAAACATGCTTTTAAACATTTATTAATGACGTTTGCAGTTTTGAGGCCTATTCACGACAAAGAGAAAGAAGACAGATATGTAAGACCTCAGGGCAACTGTCATTAAATACATATTTATTTCAGATTCATATTATCATGGAAGGAACTGATTATTGTATATATTGCAGATAATTTGAAATTCCTGTTTTGTTAGCAGTTATTTGAGAATTCAGCCATTAGTTCTCTTAGCAAAGAGTATGCTGTAGTGAGTACTTTATGCATCTTCTGACTAAAGCATCAACTAGAGAGAAAGAAAAGCTTAGTATGTGTTGAAGTGGACTGCACTTAATACGTGCTGAAGGGTACTGCACTTCGATTGTAATTTCATTATATCTTAAGAAGACTGCAGTCCATGAAAGCTTATGTCATAATAACATTCTATGTCTTTAAGGTGCCACAAGGGTCTCTGTTTTTGTTGCAAAAGACTAACACTCCTTTGAAAACTATGTCATGTTTACGTATATCCGAAAGCATATTTGTCTGAAACAAAGTCCTGCTGGAATTAATGACCCTTCCTTTCATAAAAGTATTCTTATGAAATGCAGGCTTCCTGTTGAGATGGTATGAATGAGGGGTCTGCAAAAAAATATACAAACTGATTTCTTTTGTTAGTCTGGAATGTCCAGCTCTATGTTTAGAGGATAGAAATGACTTCTGTTAAACCAGTTCCGCGTAAACCTAGCCAGTGACCTCACCTCATTGGAGAAGGCCTATTGTCTGGCATGATAGTTTGATTGATTGATTAATATGGATTCTTTGGGCTAGCATCTGGAAGGCTCTGGGGGTGATATTTTGTGTGTCCACTGAACTCAGTATAAGTCATGTTAGAAGGCCACCTTTCAGAAGAATTTGTGAGGAAGTCAATAGGATTATTTGCCCAGTTATTCACATTTGTGAATGGCTGACCTCTTAACGTCTTCTGCCTTTAGACTTTTGCAATTTTATTCAACAGTGATTGATTTATGCTAATAACATTAAAAAGCAGGAATGTTTTTGAAACTGTTCACACTACAGGAGGCATCTTTTAGGGGGGGTTTTAGTTCAAATTACCATAGTGTATTGTGTGTAACTATTTGCAGTATGTTTTTGTTTCTATTGATCTCATTGTGCAGCCCAGCATTGGTCTTCTATAGTTTGAGTTCAACAGAAATAGGCTCTAAATTTCCAAAGATACGTATACAGAAAGTGCACAAAACGGGAGGGTGGTGGGGAGGGTTGATCAACATAAAAATGAAGGTTACTAATAGCTCTTTCACTGGCATGTCAAAAAACCATCATATTTATTAGATGTGAACCTAACATGCTGAAATCTAAAAATGATGTATACTATGCCTTACTGCTTTTAATAATTTGAACATCCAAATGTTCAGTTTTAAAATTGGAGGCAATTCATTGCATGAGTACTTATTTTGATAATAAGAAAGCAGAAACTGGAAAAAAACGGCATTTCCCCACCAATTTAACTGCAGTGATAATGAGGAACAAAAGTTCACACCTCTATATTATACATTTAATATGAAACCTACATTTCAGTGAAGACTGAAGGTAAATCTCCCAACAGATCTTAATAACTATAGACTGTGCTTCATGATTCTGAAAACGAGGCACAAATTATTTGCTGTGATGTGAATACTTAAGGTACCCCACGCTTGCCACTCAGATTGGCTCCAATGGCTGTTGTGTGTTACTTGAAGATAAGTCTTATTTAGAAGGGCTATACATTCTAGCCAAACTAGACTTGTATTTATATTACTAGCTTTTCAATAATATTACCCAAGTGTGAGCTTTTTCAGTAATAGCCCCTGACCTATGCTGTATCGAGAAATCTTTCCACAGAAAGATTGGCTTGCTCTCTGCCCTGTTATAATAACAGGAGTAAGGAAACACTTTCCTAAGTTGCTATTCACTTTTGCTGTGGTATTTTTTTTCTTACTGCTGCTTTAACTAACTGTTCTTTTTGTTTTTGCGTGCATGATATTTTTTATTTTCTTGTATAAAGGTATACAAGCTTTTACCCCTACGCTGAAAAACATCTCAGAAATAAGTAAAAAAAAATTGGGGAAATAAAATACTTAAAAAGTAGTTTGATTTCCACCTCGTGGGAAAATTCAGTGATTTCAGTGACTTTAAGAGCTGTGCTGGATTTCCTGGTAGGGTCATCCTTTATGGTAAGGTCAAAAGTGAGAAGTGAAGCTAAGAGTTATCCACAGTGGGGGTAAGAATAGGTAGGACTCTGCAAGCATAAGGAAAACAACCTATTTAGAAGAAGGAGCTCTACCATCAAACCTAGAAGAAGACAGTGGGAATCCACTTCAATATTGTTTGAAATTAAAAAATAAGGGCGTGACTAAAGTGTTTAGATCAGTGTTTCTCAGCCTTGGCAAATTTAAGATTTGTGGGCTTCAAATCCCAGAATTCCCCAAGTATGCTGGCTGGGGAATTCTGAGACTTGAAGTCCACATATCTTAAAGTTGCCAAGGTTGAGAAACACTGGTTTAGATTGTTTGACTATCAACTGATGCAGGCCTAAGTTTGCAAGTAATCCTCTGGTTATGAGGAAGAATGTTGAATTTTCATAATTAGATCTGAAGGTGATGCCATAGCCAGAGCAAAATTGTCTAATCACTAGTGATTTTAGTATTTAAAAAGTGTTCCTCATTTTATAAGGACACCTACAGTTACAACGTGCTGTAGACTATGAGCAGCATGTATTCAGAAAAAATTGAGATTGCCAAACCAGAAATGAAGCATACAAAGTTCTAATTTAGGAATGAATGCACTGAAGTAGATTGAAATGGGTCATTTTAAATGAGATGATAACATGATATATTATTCAGGGCATGAAACCATATGGTGGAATGGAGTAGCAATGATACTCAAAAAGGATATTGCTAAGTATGCAAGAGGTGCTAAATACAACATCAAGAATGAATATAGTGCTATGTTTTGATGACTGGAATGCAAAAGTTGGAAAAATGAAGGAACATGGAATTATAGGAACATTTGGATTGGGTGAATGCAATAATGCAAGAAATAGGTTAATAGAGCTTTGTGAAGATAATTACAATGGTGCTTAAAAGTTTGGGAATCCTTTTGAATTTTCAAAATTTCTGCATAAATATGATCTAAAATGCGATATGTTCTCCACACATGTCCTAAAAGTAGATAAAGAAAACCCAATTAAACCAATGAGTAAAAAACATACTTGTTCATTTATTCATGAAATATGAAAAAGGATGCTTGGTGAAACGATAACATGAAAAGTCTGTGTAAGAAAAAAATGTATGTTTTGGGCGCTCCACATTTTGCCCATATTACACCACTGCTATGTGAGCTGCTCTGGCTTCCAGGTTTTTTCCAGGTGCAATTCAAGGTGCTGATTATCACTTTTAAAGCCCTAAATGGCAAGGAACCAGGCTACTTGCAAGACCATCTCCCCCTGAGGGTATGTGCCCATCCCACTAGATCAGATAGGGTGGGCATCCTCCAGGTTCCTTCCCTTAAGTAGTGTCATCTAGTGGGACCTAGGAAGCACACCCTCTCCATGGCTGCTCCTGCCTTGTGGAACACCCATCCCCCAGAGATCTGGCAGGCCCCCATTCACCTTGCCTTCCAGAAAGCCTTGAAGAGCTGGGCCTTCCCACAAGGATTGGGGTAGGATGGGGCTGGAGCCCAGCAAGATGGGTGTGTGGATATATGGGAGAGTGCTCCCTCAGGCTGCTGAGTTTTTATAGAGTTTTTATAGAGTTTTATTTTATGGTTTGGGAGTTTCTCATTTTACTGTTTTGTGGGCTGCACATTTTGTTACAATATAGGCAGCTATATAAGTCTTTTAAAATACATAAATAAAGACAAGGATGTGTTATGTCTCCTAATGTATTTATAAATCAGTGTATCAGAAATGTTTGTAAATTTGTGGTTTATTGAGACAGGTTAATTATTTCATGAAATTTTTATAAAATTATTCCCTGCAAATTGATGTATCTTGAAAGTTGTATCAATCACATTTCCTGAATGAAGAATTAAATAGTTGTGAGCTGAAAATCCACTCTATAAATATATGCAGCACTGTAGCCCACGATCTTACCTGCTTCCTCATAAGATAACCGGCCATTGATTGGGATGAGTATATTAGAAATAGATAAAACTTGGCTCTCAATCCAGCTACAGGTTGTACATACACTGAAGGTACTCATCTTACTGAAGAAATGACATACTCATTACTCATTTGGAATATAATTTCCAGTTCTTAAAATGTATTGGTCTGGGATATATGTTTTCAAAAACTGTATATTTTAATTATTGTTTTTAATTGTCTAAGTTAATGATTGATTTGTATTCTTATTTTGTAACTATGTCTGTTATAAGCCACCCTGGGAAAATCAACTTTTAAAGGGAGCATACCAAAATAAATGTTCATGCTTATCTCTCTTTTCCAAAATGTCACTTTGAATAATATTACTTTGAGAAACACAGTTTTAATAAGTTGGTTGAATAAATATCCATTCACACATTTAAAAATCAGAGTAGTTCCATTTGTATGCATATCAGCTTTAATAACTATTGTCTTGGACAATAGTTATTAAATTAACTATTTTAGTTAATTTTAGTTATTAATTAACTATAAAGAGGTCATCAATCTAATTTACTCTGCAACTATAACTAAAGGACTCTGATAGTAAACTTCAGGGAAGGAGAGTGCTGAATGCTGTCCTCAAATATCTACGTAAACCCAAGCACCTTGTTTCTGGGAGGTAAGAAGATGGTGAAATAATCCCAAAGTATTCAGCACTCAGTCCAGAGATCAGAAGTTTGATGTTGAAGCATCATTAACAAACAAGTAAAACCTTACTATTTCTGGATACAAGATTCCAGCACCTTTCAATAAGATTCTCTTATTGGACGGTTTGCAATAAAATTAAAACTATTATAATAACGATTAAAATCTATAAAAACAATTACAAATATAAAATGCAATATAAATAAGTATACAATCCAAGAGGTTAAAAGAGGTTACCTGATCAGGTGGGAGGAGCTCTAAAGTGCAAGCCAACCCCATGGATGGTTGCCCACCTGCCCGTCCCATGCAAGATGGCAAAACCAGGTATTCAGGGCCCTCCTGAAGGTCAGAAGTGAAGGCACCTGCCTCACCTGAGGGCAAGATGTTCCAAAGGGCAGGGGAAACTGCAGAGAAGGCCTGCTTCCTAGACCCCGCCAGATGGAATTCTCTTATCGACAGTGTCCACAACATGCCTTCTCTGCCTGACCGGGTTGGGGGGGTCGATATTATGGGGATGAGACGGTCCCTCAGGTAACCCAGATCAGCTGAAGCTTCCGGATACTCTTCAAGGGTAGCCCCATGTAGAGTGCATTGTAGTAGTCAATATGGAAGATGACAAGGGCATGAGTTCAGAGGGCCTCTCGCTCCAGGAATGGACGTAACTGGCGCACAACCCGAAGGTGAGCAAAGGCCCTCCTGGCCACGACTGCCTCCTGCTCCACCAGCAGGAGTCGTGAGTCCAGAAGAACCCCCAGATTACGTACTGGGTTTGTCTGGGGCAGTGCCACCCCATCCAGTACTAAAGATGACGATTTCCTGGAAACTGAGGAGCCATCAACCCAGAGCCACTCCATCTTACCAAGGTTCAGCTGAAGCCTGTTGTTCCCCATCCAGGCCCCCACGGCCCCCAGGCACTGAGACAGGGCAGTCACCACATCACTTACCTCACCCGGGATGGAGATATACAATTGAGTATCATCAGCATATTGATGATACCTCATCCCATGGTGACGGATGATCTCACCCAGTGGTTTCATGTAGATGTTAAATAAGAGAAGGGAGAGAACCGAACCCTGCGGCATCCCGCAGTGGAGGGGCCGAGGGTCGGATCTCTCACTCCCAATCACCACCAACTGGGAATGGCCCTGGAGGAAGGAGGTGAACCAGCGCAAAACCACGCCGCCCACCCCCAACTCCCTGAGCCGTCCCAAAAGGATGCCATAGTCAATGGTATCAAAAGCCGCTGAAAGGTCAAGAAGATCCAGGATGGAGGCACTACCTCCATCCCACTCCCACCAGAGATCATCCATAAGTGTGACCAATGCAGTTTCTGTCCCATATCCTGGCCTGAAACCTGACTGAAAGGGGTCCAGATAATCCTTTTCATCCAGAATCCTCTGGAGTTGCAACGCCACCACCTTCTCAACCACCTTCCCTAAAAAGGAGAGGTGGGAGACAGGACGAAAATTGTCCAGCACAGCTGGGTCCAGCGATGGCTTCTTGAGGAGGGGGTGCACCAGCGCCTCCTTAAAGGCTGCCGGAAACACCCCCTCTCCCAAAGATGTGTTAACCATTGCATGGACCCAACAACATGTCACCTCCCGGGCTGCCTTCACCAGCCAGGAGGAGCATGGATCTAAATGACAGGTGGTGGCATTCACAATTCGAAAGATCCTGTCCACTTCCTTGGGTCCAACAGGATCAAACTGTTCCCAGATAACTGGGCAAGAACGTTCCCTTGGTATCTCCACAGACCCTGCTTCACGCTTGGAGTCCAACTTGGAGCTAATCTGGGCGATTTTATCCTGCAGATGCTCAGAAAACTCTTCCGCACAGCCCTGTAGGTGGGCCACTGGGCCCATCTTCCCCAGAAGGGTACGTGTGATCTTAAACAGGGCCGTGGGGCGGCATTCTGCGGATGCAATAAGAGCAGAGAAATATTGGCGTTTCGCCGCTCTTACCGCCACAAGGTAGGCCTTAACGGCGGCTTTAACCTGTGTTCCGTCGGATTTGTTTTTCTTCTGATATTTATTGCGACAGATTGAATCTGTCCCACCTAAGTGCCCTCTCTAATTAAACTTTCCTTTGATTCATCATAATTGACCTTGAAGGTTTAGGTATTTTGTGAGAAGCAGAAATGAACAGAGCATATGTTGTGAAAGTGTTAGGGCTTGGTTCTCCAAGAATTAAAATTGAACCCCTTGTGTGTGGGTGTAGGTGTGTCCAGAAAGTCACTGGCTATTTATACATCCCACCAGTATTAGACAAAAGTGTGGCCCAAATTTTTCAGGTGTGCCTTCTGTCTTTGTGATAAAGTCTAAAATGTTACTCAGTTGTTTTAACGTGATAGAAAACTAATCAGGAGCGGGAAAAATACCCTGCACAATCCTATTTACTGTCTGCTATTTTGTAATACTATACATTTTCCTCTTTTCAGGCATTGATAATCTTAAATTTAAGTGGCTTATACTTTCTGTTTGTGGACTTTTGTGTATTTGGTGGGAAAAAGCAAGGCACTGTGCTAGCTTTCTTTCATATAGGAAAAGATTGCTGCAGGAGGCTCATGCCTCTTGCTGTTTTATAGATCATAAACGTTACAAACCAGTCATAGTTCTTTGATGAATATTTTGCAAGAATTTAAATATTCCTGGATTATCTTCCCCTGAACAGTTTGCAAATGTGTCAATTGATTGGATGCTTAAAATTAAATTTATCTTTTCCCCTTAGAGGCAGAAACAAAATCTGAACAAAGATCTAAAAAGAAAGGCTTCAACATATATTCAGCTTACTTGGCCCAAGATACAGTGAGCCACTGAGAATTAGTGTTTACCACTGTGTACCCTGGCATCATTCTTCTTCCTTTGCAGCTGCTATTTACCAAGCAGTATTTGTACTGAATGTTGCTGGCAGGACACGTGGTCTACTAATGCTGAGAAGGATTGAAAAATGCTCACACTCATGCTGGCTGTTTAGATGCATTCAGTCTGGGGAAAATTATACAGTGGCATTCTACTGTAAGAAGTTCAACAGGGTTTATTTCAAGTTTCATTTTTACTGTAAAATACAAATCAGGCAGAGTGTTGCGTTTATAAAGTAGCTTGTTTGTTAGGGTTCTGTTTTCATTAGGTGCCTACTCTGAAGATCAATTTGAATAGATTTTGACATACGTCTATCAGCAAGTCTAGAGGGATTCCTCAGGAGGAGGGATGCTAGTTCCTCATCCAGGGCTGCAACTAGGGTCTGTGTCACCCGGGGCAAACAGGGATTCCACGCCCATTTTGGCACATCCCCAGTGCTCATTTTGGTGCCCCCCCCAGCACAGCTCCCGGGGCACATCTAGTTGCGACTCTGTCCTCATCTGCCTCTATCAGGATTTTCACCCTTCAAGGAAGGAGTGGAGCCATGATCTGAACTGGATCTGGAGGCAAAAAAGGTTTCCATTAAGTCCTAGCAATTTCATAGAGCTTACCATGATAGAGAAGACCTGAGCAGCCTTGAGAGCACTTTCATGAAAATGCTCACTTGTTTTAACATTTGCCCCAAGGTTGCATCTCTTGTTTTCTGGAACATAACAATTATCTATATAATTAATTTAGAAAGTGCCCAAACTCCCCACTACTTTGTTTTGTGCCATGAGCACACACACCCCATTAGTATATATTAATTGACATCCTCATGTACTGGACAGTGAATACAAAAGTAGGTCTGTTGTTCATATTAGATGGGGAAAGGGGTTTGAAGTTGGTTATTATGGGTCTTAAGAAGGGATTGATCAAATAAATACTGTTTTGCTTAATGGTAGTCTCAAAATATATCATCTGTGAAAAGCAATTATTTTGATAGATAATTTTAAGTCAGACTGCAGATTTCCAGAGCTATCCTATTTATTTCAGCATCTACGTATATATTTTGAAGATGAATGTAAATCTGCTCGGTAGAGATATACAAACTTTGGAATATAAACTTAGCAGAGGAAGTTCTTTTACTATTGCTAGTGATGTCATTTTTTAAAACAGGTATCACTGGCAACTGAAGATCTATCCATCCATCCATCCATCCATTATTGAATATAAATGCTTAAGGATAATGTACTATCTTGACAAACCCCTAGTATTTATATGGCACTGCTGTGCCCCTAAGGCAACTGATAATTGTCCTAATCCAGAAGCCTAAATAAATAGAATTCAGCTTTTGTTTCCTGAAGGAGGTTTTTCCATGTAATCCCATTTACGCAAAGGCTGAACTGGTAAAGACAGACTGTGTCTTTTTAATTGCATTAGTATTCCTTAAGAATGTGTGTTTAGCTCCTTGGTAATTTCTGATTTTCAGACTAGATCCAGCACATGAGAGATGGAGTGTTGTTCTTAATTGGGCAAAGCAGTCTCCCCAAAGAGGCTGGCCTTTATTTATCCCCCACTTTCTGTGAAACTGAGACTAAGTGCTCAGAAGGAAAGAGGAAGAGGGGGAACAAGAACAAGTAGGACATCCAAGCAGGAGAGCCAGATTATCTCTCTCCAACCATCCTCTCTGCATTTAACATGTGTTAAAACCCAAGAGCTTATTTAAGGAGGTAATAAGTAGCAGGTTTACCTAGGCTGACTGCATTGATTTTGTTTAGAATTCTTTGTGATTGATGTTTTCTCTTGTTTTCCCTATATTTCCTTTTTCCCAATAAGCTTTTTATTCCTCCAGATTTGGCATCATTAGTTTTAGAAGATAATTTCTCATTAAAACCTTCCCACATGCAAGACTGCACTGGTTACCCAGCTACCCTTTGTGCTTCAGCACTGGCACCCAATGTATTAAGTTCTGTAATTCTGAGTTTGAGGAAGGAAAACTCAAAGCATCTTCTCTTCTATTTTCCTAGAGCTACTGGGCAGAAAGAGAGACAGTTTGTTGTACTGGTTAAGGCACCGAGCTAGAAACCAGGAGACTGAGAGTTCTAGTCCCACCATTGACATGAAGCCAGCTTGGGTGACCATGGGCCAGTCACTTTCTCTCAGCCTAGGAAGCAGGCAATGGCAAACCACTTCTGAAATCTTGCCAAGAAAACTGCAGGGACTTGTCCAGGCAGTCGCCAGAAGTCAACACATGCACACACACACACATGCACGCACATACGTTACATACTTAAGATTTATCTTAGTGGAGAAAAAAATAGAACTATTTTATTTTTAATTATTTCTAATTAACTGCTGCAAATAGGATCCAATATAATAATAATAATAATAATAATAATAATAATAATAATAATGGCATGGTGGGGCAGTCATCTGCTTTTGACAAAAACATGATACAAAGGTATTTTAAAAAAAGAACATACAGTATTTGTTCCATAGCCCTTTTAGTATGGAACATTTTCTTTTAAAATATTTTCCCATTCACCATGTGGGAGATTTATACTGAATACATCTGTAGAGTTAATATGGTCCTTACTGAATCCAGCTCTTCCTCTTAGACAGATAAGAGACTTGGTACAAAGAGGTGAAAATTCCACTTTAGATTTCATTATGCTTTATTTTAGGGTTCAACCGTAAACCAGTGACCCCCAGTTCCAGGTTGTTCTGCATAGTATTGTCACCTTACCATTAGTTGTACTGTCAGAGTTTATAATAATACTGAATAAGGAAAAGTAGCAGCTGAGATGAACTGAACAAGAAAAGGACGGCTAGGATGTAGAGGATTGGCTGCAAAGAGGTAGAACGATAAAGTTAATCCTAACAACAGATAGTCCAGAGGCAGAATGAGCAAGACAGCACCAGTGTGTGCTGATTATAGAATTGGCAGGACATCTCTTGTGTCAGAGGAGTGAGAGAGAGTTGGGTTGGTGGCTGGGCCAGAGAAATCTTTGTCAGGTCAGTTAATCTTAGGAAGTTCTGCCAATCTTGTGTGTGTTTGTTTATTAGCCAGCTGCATTGGAAATGGCTCTTGAAGTACACAAAGGGGCAGGGCGGTATGAGTGGAAGGAAATGCCAGAGGCTGAGCTGTCTTCCTTTGAAGTTCAACCCAGAGGGGCCAGTCAATTCTTCACTTTCCTGGAGACCTCTCAGGTGTCTTTCACGCATTTCTCTGAATGCTAATAGTTTTGTGCCCCCCACCCCCGCCCCACAACCTGGGTGATACTGTAGATGTGAGCATTTATTGATGGCATTTATCTTGCATATGGAGTTCTTAGAACCAATTACCATTGGTTTAAGGGATATGCAAATCAGATTAGCACTGATGTGGTGACATGTAAAATCCTTTCAAACTAAGGACCCCTTTGAAAGAGAACTGCTTTTATATTGCCATGCCATGATAAGTAATGAAAGTTTTTAAATCATGACAGGATTGGGGGCTGTGTACATTTGACACTAAGATTCTTGCATGGATGCATTTTCAATTATGGCTGCAAAGTCAGTTGCTGCTGAATTTAATACTGATCATATACAAGGAAAGCAATTTCCATATTTTGTTTTTATAGGCTCTTATGCAGAATTTTGAGAGAAAATATATGGGTACTTTACATCTCAGCAACAGCTGCTACTTTTCAAGGAATTTTAAATTCTAAGATACATCATTATGTGGATTAGATTCTCAAGCAAATTAATGTTAGACATAGGTGTAAATTACCTATAATTGTGACATAATTTTACTATCTATTGCCTTTTTTTACAAACACATTTTCAGGGAAAGGTACATCAGTGAGAGTACAAGATTAAAAGAAAGTGAAAAAAAATAATTGTATCAATATTTGTATGTTTTAAATACTTTTCAAATGTATTCCATATTATTTAGTATAATTCTATACTGCTTTTTATAAAAGTTTAACAACCTGGCTTATATTGGAAGTTCTAATACATGTAGTAAAATAAAAAGTTGGAAAACAGTAAAAAAAAATAAGGCAAACAACAAATGAATAATAATTAAAGCAGCTCATTAAAATTAGTAAGAGAAATCAAGGCAAGGCCTGACCAAACAAAAATATTCTTAATTTCTGGTAAAAAGAGAAAAAACCCTCCATAATACAAACCGGACTGATCTCTTTCAAAAGTTTTTTCCACTGCAGTAAATGATGAGAATCACAAAACTGTAGAACGGTCATTCAGGTATTATGCCAGCAATGTAAAGATTGGATAAACTTGTAGAGAAGCATCTAATCTTTTAGATTACCTGCAGACCCCATTTGATAGCTCTAGGTTGTAATCTTAAGAACACTTACTTGGAAGTAAACACCAGCCAACAGTACCTTTCAAATACTGACATTAAATGTTTGGGAAGTATAAATGATTGTATTTATTTATATATGATTGTATAGCCTGATCTGATTCAAAAGAGGGCAGGATTCTTCCGCTGTAGTAATTGTGCTTGCGATGGAATTTCAGTAGGTGTAGCTTGCGTGACGTGGTACTGCTACATTCCTCTTCTTCACAGTCACTAAACAGCAAAAGTGCCTAGCCACCCTGGTATATATACACATGCTAACATGCATGAGAAAGAAGAAAAAGAGAGAGTGCAAAAGTTGTTCAGACCATTTTCCAAAAAATAAAATGGCATGGAGAAATATAGGCAGAATTCATTTCAAAGAATATGGGGAAGTGCTGTTTGTTTAAAGCCTGATGTTACAATGAACTCACTAGGACAGACTTGATTAGGGTTGCACCTGACACTGAATGATATTCAAAATTCCTTTCATTTCCTGGGACTTTAAATACTTTTATCCAGGGGTTCTCTGTGGCTTGTGACCCCCTAGAGGCCATGAACAACTTAAGAGAGGGGAGTTTGCAAATTTAAAAAAAAATGCTTAAGGTATGGTAATCAAGCTCAGATATTGGAGTGCTACTAAGTTTACAAATCAGGTTTTTTGCCTACTTCTTTTTCTTAGCAGAGGTACAAGAATTCTGTGAACCACTGCTAATATTGTATTCCTTAAATTATTATTTATATTATAGAATATTTTTATTTATCTTCTCGCAGAAATATCCTTGTGTCTCCAACATCTCCACTGGTGGGGCTGGAATATAACCATGGTTTTTGGAGTGTCTGTAGAAGTTGACCGTTAATTCAATGATTTTATCCATTACTTGATGAATTAAAAAGGAACCAGTGGTTCCTTCAATATGCTAAGCCCCATATTGTAATTTTTCCTGTTCTTCCTGGACAAGCTGGCTAGCCAACAAACCTTAAGCTGTGGCTTGGTCTATGCACACAGAGCTTGATTCCTGCCAGAAATGCTCTCTGCTTTCCTTCTCATGGTGGCTGAACAAACAAGCAAAGGGAGGTTTGGTCTTAACTTCTGTAACTTGTCAAAAACTTAGCAGGCAGCTCTCATGACTTGGACCAAATGGCTTGATGATACTGTACACTGTATAGAGGAATAATAATGGAACTCTTTCAACCATTAGCTGCAGATGCAGCCTTCACAAACAAACCACATCGTTATTTTGACATTTCTCTAGTTACACCATCTACACTTGCAGTCTTACCATTTTTCAAGATTTTGAAAGGATTACCTTTTTTTCATCAATTTTTACTTGGGCGTTAGTGTTTATAGCATTTGTTTCAGTTCACCTCCTCAACACTAGAAGTCCCATTAAAATCTCTCAGCTACTCCTTCCAACTTTCCCTCACTTCAGTTTAATTAATTTAATCTACAAGAATGTATACTTTATCCTCATAATTTGAAACAAAGTGTAGCCCTGTCCCAGAAACATAATTTTTTCTTGTCTCTCTATATGTACTTACCTACATCCAGTGTAATCCAAAAATGACAGTAAACTCAAATCCTAGAATGCCATACCAATTATATCAAAATTATTTATTATCCTTTGTTCAATATCCAGAGAAGAAATGGTGTTTCAATGTTATTTATAGGTTATTGCTGTTATTTAAATTACTATATGATTATATATTAAAATATTAAGATCCAAAGACTGCAGTAGAGCAAAGCCTTTATGAGGTTTCAATTGTTTCTCATGAAGTTATGAGCAATATTTTGAGTTTCTCAAATCTCTCTCCCAGATTTGAGGTTCTCTTTACTGCTAGGGGAATATAATGAATGTAAGGAGGACTATACATCGTGTTATAGCACAATTATGGTTACAGTGCTGCTCCTTAGATTAAACATGTGGACTGTGCTTAACTTGCCCATATTTTTAAATATCTGCTAAAAGTAGAATCTCCTTCAAATCAAGCTTGATTCCTGGTGATTTCCTAGACTCATCCATGGAGTTTTCTGGGAAATAATATGAAATTGCTTTGTCATTGCCATCTTCTGGTTTTTTTTTTTCCAGTCTAGCCTACAATTCTGGTATTATTTTGAGATTTTGTAACAGAGTATTAACAGTCCTTCTGAGCTTGGGCCATATTAACCACATGAAAATGCAGCTGGGAATGGAAGTTTTAATGAATGAAAAATGATTATTGTTGTTATTATTATGGCACTTTAAAGACCAATAATTTTATTATAGCATGAGTTTTCATGGATGACATTCCACTTCCTCACAGGCATGAATAAAAATGAGCAATAATCGGAGTAACATATTTTGCACTGATTATCCAGTTATCAAATGTAGCATAAGAAAACTTGTTATTTTTAATGGTGTTAAATGAATCCTAACACTGCTGCTTCATACTGAGAAATACGTTGAAACTAAGAATGGAGGAGGAAGAAGATATTATAATCTTAAGGTTAGAGTGCCACCCTGTTTCCTTCATGGAATACTAGGGGATGTATTCCCTGAAGTCACTGAGATCACCAGTTGTACTAAATTATAGTTGGTTTTAAGCCATTGGTTTAAAACATCTAAGCCAAAATCAACCAAACGACATTATGGGTTAGGATGATGTATGAGCCTAGTTGAAATCATCCTCCAGGTAAACCTTCTGTGTTTTCCCAATTCTTCCTCCATTTAGAATAGAATAGAATAGAATAGAATAGAATAGAATAGAATAGAATAGAATAGAATAGAATAGAATAGAATAGAATACTTTATTGGCCAACTATGATTAGACATACAAGGAATTTGACTTCGGTGCAAGAGCTCTCAATATATTTACATAACATCAAAAATAAACCATAGTAAAGTAATAATGCTATTTTTTCTCTCTCATAAAAAAATCCTTTAAGGAGAGAAAGATTCATTCTAAGCAAAGTATAGTTTGGTTAGTAATGCTATGAGACACTTATTTAAAAGAGCCCTCCGTGCTAAAGTAGATAGATGGTGATATTTTGAAATGGATGCAGGACGAAACAAGCATGAATGGCTGAACAAGATCTGATCACTTGTTACCTGTAGAATGAAAGACAAAAAGAAGACAAGAATGTTATGGCAGGATAGGATTGCTCATGGGGCCAGCAAATTGTATGCCACAATAGTTTTCTGTCAGCTCAAGGACTTAATTTTGGCTGCAAAAAGAAGCCTTTTTCTGATGTATAGCAATTTCTGAGATATTTTTGTGGTAAAGGTTCACTGGATATTTTGGTACCATAAATCTTCATCAAAGAAAACATCTAATAGATTATTGCTTCCATAATATACACTCTCATTGACAGGCTTTAGCTGTGGCACTAGCAGTACGTGTTAGCACATATCATGCTATAGCTAAACACAAGCCAAAGGTAAGATCTCTTTAAAGATGTCCATGTGTCTGAGCAATTTATATACCCTCTTCTTGTATTTGTAGAATGAAGGTCAGAAGTCCTAATAGGATTGTGCTTGGGATATAGAACAGAGTGTTTATTTTTGTGAAACTTCCTCTTTTCAACCAGATTTAAAAAAAAACAAACACTGGGAGTATGACCAGCCAGCATGAATGATTGGCAGTGTTATTACAGTATATTTTAAATATACTGCTATTTTAATATTTTTAAACTGCTGCAAAAAAGTCAGCTTATTCTCTCATAAGCTATTACAAGAAATTCATTCTGGTCAATGTTTTCAGGGGGAAACTTTCATTCTGCGCTTTAATAAATAAATTGATGGGTTTGAGCATCAGTAAGCATGGAGAGTCTCAAAATGAATCACATACAAGACTTGTTGTGCATAGGTTCATAGGTTCACTCTGCTAATTGACTAGAAAAGCCAATTGTGCCAATTAAACATGACAGATGTTCACATGAGAGAATGATAGCCTTATTTTTCTTAAGAGGCATGGGAAGTAATTATTTTCCCTGTCAATTATATTTAAATTGTTCTGCCAAATAATACAAATAAGGGTTTCAGGTTATTGGATTTCCTGTATGACTTCATGCAACATTCTATAGCAAAACACTCATGTTCTGCTAATATGAGTCATCCTTTCTCATTTATTGAAAAATTTATATACTGCTTTGTACTTGTATAAATCCCAGATTAATTTAAACCAATGCACGAAAATGTACTAAGAAATAAAGGGATCTAATAACAGAGCCAAGAGTATCAGTTATTAGCTTCAGAAAGCCCACATCAAAAATTTTCTGATAGTACCTAAAATATATCAGTATTGGAGAGAAGGTCATTCCATAGGACAGGTCCCACCAGGGAAGACCTGTCTCTATATTGTTGCCAGAAAACAATCTGTAAGCCATAACCCCAACATCAGCACTTTTCTACAGACCTAGATCCAGTTAACAGTTAGCATTGGCCATGCTAGCTAGGGCTGGTATTGGATTCAACAATGAAAGCACCCTCTTTGAAACAAAGCACTCTTCGCACGTCCATCTATGAGTGTATAAAGCCATTACATGGATGTGCAGGGATGCCTCTGCCCTCTGAATGATATCCAGTGTACCCAGATTGATATGTAAATTGCTTGAGTCTAAGAAGAGAAAAATGCATCACACATAAGCTTCACAATACAGAGACCTCAGTCCTAAATGGTTCGTATTTTTGCACTGTGTTGTAGACACTGCCTACAGGGATGCGTGCTCTTTCAAACCCAAGGCAGACAAAGCCAGTTCAGGAGCGTTGGCACCATGTGGATAATCACTGAGGGGAAGCTAGCTCTGCTTACTCTTAAAGCCCTTTATGCCCAAAGAGGGTTTTGATTACTAAACCAGATTGCAATTATTATGTCAACATCACACTCTTTGCAGGGGTGGTACTCTCACCTACACATGTAAATGATTCAGAGGGTAAGTAGCACAGTTGTTGGACAGCAGGAGTGGCATAGGAGTTTACTTAGTAGCAGCCATTTGTGAATTCTGTATTGATTTCAGATATAGCTCTTCTGATTTTCCTGCCCTTTGTACCTATGCTAGCAGGCCGCTCCCAAAAGGCTACTGTATCTAGTGTTGCAATAACAGAGCACTTTGAGAGGCAGTCGCAACAACCACATTACTCCAGTTTACTATTTGTTTAAAAGGGCTCCAACATCCAATGTAAAAAAAATATGCAGCAGTGTATTTTATATCCATTTTTCTTCTACCTCCTAACCCATGTAGACATATGCCTGTGGTGCAAATAATATAAGAAAGGGTTTTATTTATTTATTTATTTATTTAATTCATTCATTCATTCATTCAATTTTTATCACCACCCATCTTCCCCCAAAGGAGGGATTTAGCATTGCATCTGAAAGGATGCTGGAATAGATTATAGAACGAAGGCATTTGATTTCTGTGAGTGACACTAACCATCATTCTATTTTTAAAAATGTACTTTAAAGTTTTAAAAAATAGAAATAAGCATATGCATTGGAAAGTTACAGAGTTTATAACTTGGAGAGAGCCAGTTTGGTGTAGTGGTTAAGGCACCAGGCTAGAAACCAGGAGACCATAAGTTTTGGTCCTGCCTTAGGCACAAAGCCAGCAGGGTGATCTTGGGCCAGTCACTGTCTCTCAGCTGTAGGAAGGAGGTAGTGGCAAACGGCTTCTGAAACCTTGCCAAGAAAACTGCAGGAACTAGTCCAGGCAGTTGCCAGGAGTCAACAGTGACTCAAAGGTGCACATGCGCACCCACCCACCTACCCACCCACCCATCTAGAGATATAAAGCTCTTGAGAGAAATAAGACTAATATACAACATATAGGTAAATCTATCTTTGTAAAGATTCTTTAAGTTTTGTAATAATTTTGAATTTTTTGTTCAAAAATTCATTGTATCCATTTAATTGATTTACCCTCCCTAGAAATGATGCCATGTTTTCAAAATACAGTATTGTCCAAGTATACAAGATAGGAATGTTGTAATTTTTCTACAAATACTATTCTTTTAACGCTTAACTGATAGTTGAAATGTGTTAGGTACATTACTATTCCCATATCTGTATCCATATAGTCTTTCTCGTTCTTTTTTATTATCACAGTTTTCTTTTTTTAATAATTTTATTAAAGCTTTTAAACAAGATTAAAAACTAACACAAACTAATAGAAAGCAGGAAAGTGAGAAGGAAAAGGGGATAAAAAAGAAATCAAAGAAAAAGCAGAAAATGCAAGAAAAGAAAAAAAGTTAAATAGAAAAGAAAAATATATAAAGAAGTGGCTTCCAATATTCTTAACAGCAGTCATAGGTACAATATATTTAACCTCTCTCTCTAATGGTACATTATATTACTCTTCTTTCTATAATCTGTCCTGTCTAATCATCAAAACCACAAATTCATTTTTTCATTTTTATGAAAAAAAGTCCATTAGGGGCTTCCAGTCACCAATAAATGTGGATAGTGTCTTTTCTCTAATCAAAGAAGTCAATATTATCACAGTTTTCTCAGATAAGTCGTTCACTATGCCTTTTCGTTGACTATGTATTGTACTGTTGTACTGTAATTTTAGTATTACAGTAAACAGCATGTGATACAAATAGGAGATTAATAATTTCTGGAAAATCTGTTGTAAAATCATAATAAAATCTGGAGTAAAGGTTGTGTAGAAACAGAAATAGAAATCCTGTGGAAGCTAAAGAAGCAGTGGAGTTAAAACGAGTTCTTCATTCTATGGGTGTTATATCTGAATCTCCCAATTGGGTATCTAGGGCAGGTTTTTGTGTCATTCAACACAACTGTTGTCAGATCCTTGTGTAGCTAAGGTATGGAAGGTAGTCATCTTTGGCATTAGCTTGGTTTATTATTTTACAATATTTAAACATTTAGGTATTGCTTCCCATTAAACATCCTGAAACAGTTTACAGTCAAATTTGTGATGCTTAGTTGTGATGTATCCTCACATCTACATTTAACATTTAATGTATTGGCATAGAAAAAGGAGTAGTTGAATATCTTAACACATTCAAAAGTGTGTTCCCTTTCATATGGGTAACTAGCATTATTTCACCATCCCACACAGAAAACAAGGGTACATCATATTTTCTTTAATTATGGCTAATCTATGTGATCACTAAGAGTTGATACTGATTTGATGGCACATAATCAAATCAATTGTTTCTAAAAATGGTTATACAGACTCTACAAATATTGCACAAATATTATTTAGTAGTTTCAGTTAAATTCTGCAGTGCTAATATTTGAGAGTGATTGCCAGTTTTTACTTTTAACAAAATTGTGAATTTTCCTACAGGATGATGTGCCAGGGAAAAGAAACTGGCAATTGATATAAACTCCCAGGAAAGAATAGGAAGACTCAGGCCTGAGATACAGTAGAAATTTTGCACTTTAGGGCCATAAGACCATGGCATTTAGGATGTGCCAATTCCCTTTACAGAATAATAATTGCCTATGTTTGACCAAGCACATAGTCATTGTTGCCTTAACTGTTCTCATACTATCAGTATGGCAAGCAGAGCTATTTTCTGGCTTGATACAGGGAGAGATTCTATCCTTATTCTATCCTCTGGAGACAGTGCCATTTTCCAGCTGAGTTGTTTCTGAGAGTTCATAGTCTAGCTTTCACATTCCTGGAATGAATCCCTTGTAAAGGTTGCCAAATTCCTTTTATTACCTTCTGGCAATTATACTCAAATTATGTTTCAGGAAACACATGAGATACTTTAGAACTTATCACAGTTCCTCAACATGAATAACAAATTGTGAAGAAATTGTCTGAGACAGCACTCTGCTGTTGACCAAGGACTGGTGTGCTTTTCCCAATTGGCCTGACCAGTTCTGAGGCCAGTATTTGGTACAAGCCCTGAGGGTGCACCCTGGATCTTAGCAGTCCATTCTTTTTTTTTGGCAAAAGCTTTATTGAATTTAGAACAAAGATAAAAACTACAAAAAAGAAAAAAAGAAAAAAGCTACAAAAAGAAAAAGAAAAAAAGGGGTGAGAAAACAGAAAATGAAAAAAAGATTTTTTAAAGAAATTACAAGATGACTTCTGACTTTCAAAATCAAGAATATACAGCAATTTCCATAATTAGTCCTGTACTCTAAATTTAACCAAGATCACATTATTTCTATAAATCATCCCATAGGCATTATAAAAATCAGTAAAAACAATTGCTTCTCCCCCTTATATATATTAGAAAAATAAGCAAATAAACCTCCAAATCAAGTCTCCCCCCCATAGAAACCCATTTATGAAATATTTTCCTCCTACCACTATTCTAAATATTTCTGGTTGCTATCTTCTTCCTATCATTTTCCCATTATCGTGGGGTCTGCTTTTCAGATCCTGAAATGCCACTTGGCCTGATGGTCCGCATCCTCAGGGTGCAACCCCCCAATTTGCATGTCCTTATTGATGGTGTCTTGCCATCTCTGTTTTGGTTGCCCACATGGCTGCCGGCCACTGATTTTAAGATGGTAAACTATTTTGGCAACAGTGGAAGGTTCCACTCTAAGGACATGTCCATACCAACGAAGCTAGCTTTCTCTCTTCTCTGTAATTAATGACACACCTAGTTGTCGGATGGCATCATCCGACAACAACCTTTCCGACAACATTTCTGGTCGCTATATTAACAATCAAATTATAAAACATTTAAAAACATTTAAATTATCTATTTTTATGCTTAGTACTACTATAACAATCTTACCCCTATTAAACCTTAAAAAAATCAAACAAACTTTGAATCATTACAGAAAAATAGAATCATACAGCCTTGAAATCAATACACATACTTATTATTAATTTCTTATTCCACCTCAAAATAAATCAGAATATTTATTTGTCTCCATATTATACACAGGACATTTTTTATAAATAAAAGAGCCCAAGTGCCCCTGTTAGAAAGCAAAAAATTTCATGCATAACAGAGCCACCTCATTCTCAAGACAAACCCTGAGACAAACAGACCAGTCTTTATCTTGCAAGTCGAATTGTAACTCCTTCATAAGCAGCATATATTCATCAGCTGGCATTTCTTCATAGTCACAGTCAGGAAAAATGCCTCCTTCTTGGTAAGTCTCTTCCTCTCCTTTCAAAAAGTGCTCAGCCAATTTATACATTTTAAAAATAATATCCCAAACATCTTGCAAAATAGCTTGAGTAGTTTCATAGAGAATTTTCTTGAAACCAGCACAAAGCTTAGCACAGAGTTCTGAAACAGTACCCATAAGGTCATCCATAATTCAGGCAGTAAAATCTAGGTCCCTATGAAAGGCTTCCAGAAGCTATTGAATGATATTGACAAAACAAAAAGTATGCAAACCAGCAGATACAGCATCCAAAGAAAGTGAACAGAAAACTCAGAACTCAAAACATCAAAATGAACGTGTAGGAAAATGTTAAATCCTACAAATTAGATACAAAAATAGTAATAGAGAGATTATTATTTATTCTCAGTTCTCCTTAAATTTTAAATGGGAAGTAAGCCAGCAGTTAAAGAAAGGTTTTAAGAGTAATCCAGAAACAACTATATTTAACTCCAAGAGATTCGTTTCTTCTTGCTGTGGAAAGCCTCTCTTGGGGTATAAAACTTAAAAATATATAAATTGGGTGATTTAGAAATGAGAAAGGCTTGACCTAATGTCCCAAAAGGGCACATGGAAAATGGTGGTATCCCTGACTCCTTTCTCCTCTTACCGGATTAGAACCAACACTGTTGATGATCCTCAGACTATAAGGCGACATTCCAAAGTACAAATGGGGTAATTCTGTGTGTTTTCTGTCCATGAAAATGCTCTGGGGCAACAGGAAAAGCCTGCCTGCACCCCCAAAAGAATCCACGCTGCCAGGGCTGCCCACTGAGCTTGCGGGTAGGCTGTTCAGTTGGCCATCTTCTCACCGGAAGCCCTTAGCAGTCCATTCTTGACAGGCCTATAGGGAAAGGACTCCCAGGTACTAGAGAGCTTGAAAGACACTGATTTGTTGGTCTTTCTAGGGCTTCTCCTGGAAACTTAAGGGTACCTGAGAAAATTAATAAGAATTACTTCACTAAGAGGCTTTGTGGCCCAGTTACTAGCCAGAACAATTAAACGTTCTTCACTTGCCATTGCTTCAGGAGCGAGTTAGCCAAGCAAGCTATAAAATCATCCAGTTCAATAGGGCTTTAGACATTATCTTTGTTAGGTTAATACGTTATTTATTTATTTATTTATTTATTTACTTACTTACTTACTTACTATTCCACCTTTATTATTTTTATAAATAACTCAAGGCGGTGAACATACCTAATACTTCTTCCTCCTCCTATTTTCCCCATGACAACAACCCTGTGAGGTGAGTTGGGCTCACCATTTCATTATAGCAATCTCATACTGACTGGCCCAAAGTCACCAAGTAAGCTTCCATGGCTGAGGAGAAACTTGGACTTGAGTATACTAATGCTCATCACCTTTTAGCTGAAGCTACTTTATAGCTCAAGGGCAATATTTGGGAAGTAAAAAATTAAATAAGAACATCATAATCAGAGATTAGTGTAGAATTTTTTTGAGCTAACAATTATGGAAGCTATGAAGGCAGAGAATATAACCTTGCAGTAATCTAGGTTTTCTTCATGATATCACCTTGAATCCCCTAACCATGTCATTTGTTATTTAAATAGCTTTTAAATCAAAATTTTCTAGGCAAGAAAATAAATTGTGGATAAATACTTCTTGTGTCACTAGTTCATTGGGTATCTTTGTGCTCTTCACTATTCCACTCAATTTCACAGAATTTTTATTATGAGTATAAAATTAGGGGCAACCATATCTATTTCTATCTCTATACCATCTATCTATCTTTATATCTATTTTATTAAAGAAGTTTTTCCACAGAGTGAAAACAGTACAAATTTTAAGTTAAAGATAAGAGAAATAGAGAAAAGTAATAGAAAAGTGAAAAATAAAGAAAAAGAGATAGAAAAGAAGGGGAAAAAAGAAAGAAAAATAAAGAAGTGGATTCCGATCTTCTTAACAGTACTTATATGTACATTTACTGTATATTTTACCCTCTCTAAGGTTACATCAAAGTTTCCTTCTTTCCATAATCTACCCTTTCTAATAATCAAATCCATCAATTATGAGTTCATCTTTCCTTTTTTCAGCAAAAAGTCCATAAGGGGTTTCCAGTTAGTAATAAATGTAGTAATTGATCTTTGTCTAACCAAACAAGTTAATTTTGCCATCTCTGTTAGGTCCATCATCTTCACCAACCAGGGTGAAGCAAGGGTGTAAGGGAGGCGCAGCAAGGGTCAAGGAGGGTGTGCAGGGGTTAGCAAGGGTGTGAGGGAAGCTCAGCGAGGGTGAGCAGGGGTGCACAAGTGGTGGGGGAGGCACAAAAAGGCTCAGGGAGGGTGCGCGAGTGGCCAGCATGGTGCAAGCACAGAGGGATGGGGGAGGGTGCACAGGTGGGGGAGACTTATCTCAGAGACTTGTGACGTTCCCTGCCAGCTTCCCCGTTGACTTTCTGGGAAAGCTGGCAGGGAAGGTCACAAATGGTGATCACATGATCATGGGGCACTGCAACTGGTCGTGTGAGCCAGTTGCCAAGTGGCCAGATCATGATCACGTGACTGTGGAGGTGTTGGGATGGCTGGAACTCTGAGGACCAGTCATAACCACCATTCGTTCAATGCTGTCATAACTTCAAACAGTCACCGAACAAATGGTCATAAATCAAGGACTACCATATAACATAATGTGAATTTCAATGCTTTCAGCCATATGCTTCCCACTGTTCCAACAATATGGTATGTCCAAAATTCTTAGCTCATTTTATCATACACTCTTTCACTTCTTCATCCGCCATTTCAAATTTCAGCAAGAGTTTATACATTTTGGCAATTACATGTTCATCATTTGTACATAATTCAGCTTCAAATTCTGTCTTTTGTTGCTCAGTTCCAAATGTCCTGTTATCTACTTGAATATTTCTCTTAGCTGTGCATACAAACAGCACTGAAAACTAAACCCCTCTGCAGCCAATTGTTCTCTTGATTTCATCTTATATTCTCCATGTTCTTGTACTAAAAACTCTTTAATAGTTTAACAATTTCTCTTTACCTGCTGTTTCTTTCCTATAAAAGGGTTCTTGTATTGACACCCATAAAGATATTTTCAGGCATAATCTGGGTTTGTATCTATTCCATATTCTCAATATGGCACTTCTGACATAGTAATTTTAAAAATCTACATTAACCTTAACTTTATTGTACCAAAGAAAACCATGCCATCCAAACCGCAGATTGTGCTCTTCTAATTCTAAAATTCATTTCTCAGCAGTACCCACTCTTTCATCTAAACCAAATAGCTGGCTGCAAAATACAGTTTTAAATCAGGCAATCTCAATCCTCCTCATTCTCCTCAATCTTCCTTGTTCCTTTTCAGGAGAACTTAATATTTAACCCTTGGCTTTTTCCCTTGCCATACAAAGGGATATATCTTTCTGCCATTGCTTAAATGGTACATCAATTGTCAAAATAGGTATTGTTTGAAACAAAAACATCATTCTAGGCAGTACATTCATTTTTATAACAGAGATTCTCCCCAGCAGTGACAATTGTAGTTTCTCCTATCTTAACATGTCCTTCTTAATTTCATTCCATGTCTTAACATAATTATTCTGAAATAACATACAATGCATATTAATTGTGGTAATACCCAAATATTTTACTTTTTCCCCCAATTTCAAAACCAGTTTTTTTCCAACAGTTGCATTTCGTTTTCTATTTTCATATTTTTTTGTTAACATTAATTTTAAAAACAGGTAACCAAATCCAAAATCCTTTAATTTTTCCATTAATATTTCTATTCCTTCCAAAGGGTCTTCCAAAATTAGGGACAACCTTCTAAAGAAATAATAGTAAATTATTTTAAATACCAATGATATAACTTAATGCTTGTTCTAATATAGATTAAGCATTATTAATATTGAAAATCCCAAGGATCTTTAATGTCAGAACTAGAGTAGTAATTATAGGAGAACTATTCTGTTTCACTTGTAAAATTAAACTTGACATAAAAATATTCCAAAACTTTCTTTAACTGCTGTTGTGCAAAGCACTCACATAATAGTTGCTTTGTATTATAGATGTATCAAAACATGTATCAAAACATTTGCTCTTTCTTCACCCCAGGCAGGTGTCATGGGGATTTAAACAGTTGCTGAGCAGATGGGATGCCATTTTGGTACATTTATTTAATAGGACTTAACACTGGGGATGTTCCATGTTTGAAATCCTATGGGCATTGGAATTAACATAACCTTTGCAATGTGTTCTCCCTGAAAGTAATATCTTGCTAATAAGCCTGCCAGAGAGTGTGTGTGTATGTTTCTATGCTGAGTATATATTTCACTTTTTTCTTTATTTTTTTCTTGAGAATACATAGCAAAATAAAAAGCAACAACCTCTTCTAACTGTATTGTAGAATACATTTCTACAAGGATATTTACCATGAAGCATGGAGTTAAACTAAACAGTATGTCCAATCAATTAGTTAGCATTATAAAAGCCACAAGAAATGCTTATTTGTATTACTGTTGTGGAAAGGGATTTATAGTCTTTTTCAACTGTCATCCTTAATTTCTGTCACAAACTTGCTACTTTACATAGCGTATACCGAAATGAAATTTAGAAATGAAATGCAACCAAATCTCAAAAATAGATTTGAAACACCCTCCATGCAAACCTCCCTGATGAGTTTCTGCAGGGTCTGGAAACATGGCTCTTTGACAGAGCATTTGAGAGATATTAACTTTGTCCCTGGCCCTGGTTCTCTCTGTTGTATTTAATGTTATGTTTTTGTTGTATACCTTTCAGAGATAGTTGGAATGGAGTGGCATAGAAGTGCTAGAAATAAGATAAAGCTGCGGTTAGACAGGGATATGAAAATATGTTAGTGTCTAATAAACTATACTATGTAAATATTCGTTTCTGTATTTGGCAATTGTCAAGTACATTTTAATGCATAAATATGTTTAAGTTACTAAACTCCTTACTATTTCTCACAAAAGGGTATTTCATATTTACTCATATTTAAAGGAAACTTTTTCTTGATCCATTGCTTTTGCTATCCCAAATAATGAGGGAAAGGGAGAAGTTAAAAAAATGAAACACCTTGCTATGCATGTATGAACATGGCAAATGGGTGATCTAATATATCTGCCAATTTGGCATAACAGTGTGTGCATCTCAATAAATGTACTAGTTTGCAAGGTTCAGGGGGCAGCCAGAAGAATGCTAGGAGACCTACTGACTGTTCTGTGTTGCTAAATGCCCATCAGTTTGGAAGTTTTAACCTGTGACTTGTCAACAACTCCAGTCACTGAGATCAGAGACTGCATGGCATGTGAGAATACGCCTTGGCATGTTCCATCATTCTTACACTCCCAGTGGGATGAAGTTATGGCGCATATGATTACATGGTGATTTTAATGCCTTTTTGTTTCTTTTGGGAAGGAATGTGAATCATTTCAGTGCTAGATTTTTAAAAAAATTATTTAAATCACTACTAAAAGCTGTCTGCACAAGACTCAAGAGAGGAAACACCTTGCATATGCTTGTTTATAATCTGATACAGGCAAACTTGTGATTTGTTTCCTTATCAGAATGGGAAAACAGCAAACCTGAAAATGTGAACTCTTTGTGACATTTTCTAAAGCATACATTATCACTTGAAAACACCTAACTACTCGGAAATTCAGATGAAGCAATATTGGTGAGAATTAAGATTTTTTAATCTGCATGGCATAAATGGCTTAACTATTTAAGACCATATTAAAGAGCAAGAACTGGGGAGATGAATGGATGGAAACAATTTGGAAGTGACACATAGTGTGAAGACACTACACTAGGGTTTATGGAACATCTTTAGTGGTTGACACAAGGTAGCATATTCATCTTGCACTAAGAGAAGCAACTCAGGGCTTTTACCCTTGTTCTAAGTCTGAAAAAGGCTTTTTGTGTTATGAAGTGATCCTCTCTATCCAAACCAAAACTTCTGAGAGATATTAGAGTTTTGTGATATGATTGACACACACAAAAATTAACAATATTCTATAGCGAATAAATCAGTTACCTGTGCATAAGATGTTTATAAAGGTAAAACCTTTATTATTTCCTACTGGATCTTTAGTTCTGTGTGTGCACATGCATGTAGGTGCGTGCACATTTTTCATTCATCTTTTACTGTAAACCGTTACTTTTTTCTCATTGTTGGTGTTGGAGATGTAAATATAAGAGCGGTTAAATTATTTATTGAAGCTCTCCAACACATCATAGGCCCAGATTCCCAAATTAACATCTGAATAACTAGTCTTTTGAAGATATCTGCGATAGCAGTATCACAATCAGGAAGTCCTGAAAAATATCTTCTTTATTCAAAAAGATACACATATCTTTTTAAAATTCATCCTTGTTAATATTCTCATTTTAATTTCATTATTCCTGATTTGTTGCACAAATGTCTTTATATATTAATGGATACAGTGGGAATGTTTGCCAATGTTTGCATAACAAACTTATTCTAAAGTTAATTTATTGGCTATAAAGAGAATTGGAAAAAATAAATAAATTATCCTTTCCAAATTTCCCTTGAAGTTGCTGGTATTAACCTTTCTCATAGATATGCTGATACATTTTGCATATGTAACATAACAAGAAAACTTGAAAAGAAAATATTTTAAGATACGCATTTTTAATAGCATGGTAGCAGAGCACATAATTAATTCTAAGCTCCTGTGGATGTGGCATTTTAACAACCCCCACTCCCCCATAGTTTAATAGCTGCATGAAGCTACTGGAACAGGTCATCCATTGGCTTGGATGTTAAATATCATCAGTATCTCTAGCCCTGGTTGAGCAGGAGATAAGGTGAAAAACCTACTATGGCACTTGGAGGTTGTGATGGACTGGATGGGCTGGCACCCCATACAGCAAGACAGTGTTACTGTTGGTACAGAAGCTGTCTGGTTCCATGGATGTTTCATTTATTGCTCCTGACAGGATTGAACTTCCTCTGAAGAAGCAGATATATAGTCTGGGCATTCTCTTGGAGTCATGGCTGTTGCTAGAGCAGCAAGTTGCTGGAGAGCTTTTATCTAGCTTTGGGTTGTTTGCCAGTTATTACCTTTCCTGGACCAGGAAGTGCTGAAGATAGTGACTCAAGTCCTTGTCATTTCCCAGTTAGATTATTGTGATTTGCTCTCCTGGACTATTGTTGAAGATAGCATAGAAGCTGCAACTGGCGCAGAATGTTTGTAACATTGTAAGCCACCTAAAATCTGGTGAGTAGGTGGCATATATGGGACGCGGTGGCGCTGCAGGTTAAACCGCTGAGCTGCCGATCGGAAGGTCGGCGGTTCGAAACCGCGCGGCGGGGTGAGCTCCCGTTGCTAGTCCCAGCTCCTGCACACCAAGCAGTTCGAAAACATGCAAATGTGAGTAGATTAATTGGTACCGCTTCGGCGGAAAGGTAACGGCGTTCCGTGCAGTCATGCTGGCCACATGACCCGGAAGTGTCCCTAGGGACAATGCCGGCTCCAAGGCTTTGAAACGGAGATGAGCACCGCCCCCTAGAGTCGGACTCGACTGGACTTTACGTCAAGGGAAACCTTTACCTTTACCTTTAGGTGGCATATAAATTATTGTAACATTACTCCTATTGAGAAGATGACATTTAAAGTATCTTTGCAAGTTCAGAATCTGAAACATGAAACAAAAAATTCTTTCACTTTATAGAGTAACTGCAGCTAGAGAATATTGATTGAGCTGGTCAAAACAGGGCCACTGAGAAACAAAAGAAACCATGCTCAGTGGTCACACAATGCTGAGTCATCCTTAGGGTGAAAATGCTGGAATGGAGATTAAATCATTATTCAAGACTGAATCATTATCATTATCAAATGGAGATTGAATCATTATCATGAATCACAGTAGCTGATTGGTTCTTGTGCTGCACTGAAGTATTCCACACTGTTATTTTATCACAGATTCTCTTGTAGCAAATACCAAGGAGAAAGGGTATGCCATAAAGTGTCAGAAAATTAATACCTGCCTCTGTTCAACCAGTTCAGAGATACTCGGGGTTATACATCTACAAATTATATATTCCTACAAAGATAATTTCCATAAGTTTGAATTTTAAAAAAAACAGAGCACTCCCATTAATAATAATAGGCAGTTCTAAATGACAGCTTATGAAATGTTTCTCTAGTTTCACATCACTTTGTTACAAAATTATCAAATATTTACAGTTATTTTAGGAACTGCTAGCTAATTCATATGCAGGCATTTCTTTTTCATTGGTTAGACCTCACAGCCAGGAGAAATTAATTCCAGGAAAACATCCAGCTTGTAACCAGAATTTAAAGAATATAGTAATTATTGGTATTTATGTTTCCCTTTTTAGTTTACAGCCGTTTACAGCAGTCTAATTCAGTCAATTTTCTTATATTTAAAGAATTTAAATCCTTTAACTTTCCTTGAGATTAAGTTAATGATGGAGCCATGATATATGTACTTATCTGTAAGATTCCTTGAACTCAGTTGGATTTAGGATTACACAGTTATTTATTCTTATTCAATTATTGTGACATACCTTCATTCCTAAGCATACTTCCTGAAAACCCTCTCTCTATATGAAATAATGTTAATTTTATTCCTGGTAGATGGAAGGTTTTAAAAGGAAAAGTGGTAATGACTGAAATGTTCTGAACAGTTTTACTATAAAATTATTGCATGATTTCAGCATAAATATGTTAAGTTTAGAATAAATAGTCCTGTTTATGTTTTAAAGACATTTATATATGGCTTGCTGCATCAAAATGTAAATGAAGTGGCACATTCAAAGGCACTCTTCCCTGAAAGCTCTAGATGCTGTGCTGACATTTGAATGCTCTCTTTCTAAAGTATATTTAGATCTGCAGCACGTTCACTGATCCAGCAGCTGAGGTAGACATGGAATGCTTTTTATGTGCGGGGATCTCAGCTGAATTGAAGGAAGGTGCCTATGTCTTCTGTAATATCTTTGTTCCAATGATATAAACATCTTTGTGTGATAAATGTTGAATGAATATAGAGTTACATTTGAATAGAATGTCATCAAATCAGTTTCCATCAAGAATATAATTGTTACAAGGAATGCAATCTGAATTAGGCAAAACATGTGATTTTTCTTGAAATATTATTGCTCTAGTTCTTTCAATAGATGCACATTTTTTGTGCTTTTGACATATTTCTTTAAAGCAACAAATCTTCATATTTTGTTCCTGTTACATTCTGAAAAAATGCATTTCAATGCAATTGTAGCCCTGAAAAGCTATTGTATCCTCACTGATGCATTTGACTGGTCTTGGAGAGAAACATTCCTCCTGCTCATCCTCCCCCCATTAATAATAATCCTTCTGTTCACTACCTGCTTAAAATATTAATTGAGAAAATAACTGAGCTGTTATTAAGTCTGTATTCACCTGTCTTTCAATCTCTTTTTCAGTATTCCTTAAATACCTTTTGAAATGTTACGCTAATAGAAATCCACAACATGTGAAATAAAGTACTTGCTTACTTTGTGTACTTTTTTATAGAAACATTTACTTTTCAACTGAGTTCTACTTACAGGAAACAGATTTTCTAAATTGTTCTTCATTCAAAATCCTTAACCTCTTTTCATGAGAACTGTGTCATCCTAATGTCACAGTGTCATCTGTGGCAAGAACAGCAATCTTCTTTCTGTTTCCTGAAGTCTGCAAGAATGAAAAATGCTTCTTGAATTTGTAATCTGTTGCTAATTTAGGTGAGTTAGAGAACAAGCATTTGGAGTAGATCCACTGAAATTAATTGGGTTTTTATTTTATTTAAACAATTATTTAAACATCCTTTTCAAATTATTAATTCTACAGGCAATATAAAAATTAAACCTGTAGTACAGTATTAATTCTTTTTATCTATTCAATCATGTCCGATTCTCGGAGACTGCCTCGACAACTCCTTTCAGTTTTCTTTGCAAGGTTTTTCAGAGGTGGTTTGCCATTGCCTCCTTCCTAGGGCTGAGAGAAAGTGACTGGCCCAAGGTCACTCAGCTGGCTTTGTGCCTAAGGCGGGACTAGAACTCAAGGTATCCTGGTTTCTAGCCTGATGCTTTAACCACTACACCAAACTGGCGCTCACAGTATAAATACTAATACCTTAACCAGCTGTCTTTCAATTGTGTGAGCTTATGATTCCCATCATTCCCAATTGTAATTCCCAATGGCCATGCTGCTGGGAATCATAGATCAACACATTTGAAGAGCTGTTAAATAAATACTACACAACATGGCTACAGATCACACCAATCCCCAAATAAATTTTAAAAAAAAACCCTCGTGGACACCTCCAGATGAATGTAACATTGAATTGGATTTCTACACTGTATATTTTTGCCAACAAGCTCAAGCCACAATAATCAATTTAAAAAATTCCCCTTGCACAGTAATCTCAACAGGCAGAACAAGATGCCATCTAAGGCCTTAAGAACACAACGACTATCATAATTAAACCAGCTAGCAAAGGAGGAACAGTTTTCTTCATGAATAAGGAGGATTATGCCTAGGAAGCAGAGAAGCAAATCTCCAACACTATGTTCTGTCCAACTTCTATCCTCAGATTTCACAGCAACATATCAGAAAAAGCTACACAATATGATGAAAGAATTTCCTAAGGACATACATGAAGTCACCCTAGAAGCCCCAACCATGTGTCTACCTATTTCCCAAAATGCACAAACTAGGCAATCCAGGCCATCCCATTGTCTCAAGTATTGGACTCATCACAGCTAGAATATCAGGTTTCATGTACTCTGCACTCAGACCTTATGCTGTCAGCACTCCCAGCTACATAACAAACACTGTGGACTGAAGATTGAAATCCATTGGCAACTTCTCCAACCACACCATTTTAACTAACATGGATGTTGAGACACAATACACCAGCATCCCCAACAAATATGGACTTCAGGATATCAGGAACATCATCATGGATGTCAACACAGCATACCCTGCCACCAGACTTTGTGACTTTGTACTCACTCATAACTATTTTATCTTTGTCAACAACATATACCTATAGATCAGTGGGCACATGAATGTCCCTGTGATATGCCAACATCTTCATGACTAACCTAGAAAAATGCTTTCTCAGCTCTTACCCCCTAGAAACCCTTTCTTTACATTTTCATCACCAATGGAAAAAAAAATCTCTGTTCAGATTCCATCAAAATCTTAACAGCTTCTACCCCACATTTAACCTTAGTTTCAATCTATCTACAGAACACATTTACTTCCTTGATGTCACAGTAAAACAACACAATAGACACATAAACACCATGTTCTACAGAAAACTGACATTGCCATGTATACCTACTTGCTTCCAGTTTCCACCCAGAACACACCACCAAATCTACACTACAACGGCTCAATTGATGGAATTAAATCAGGCATTAGGGAAACTGAACTACCTAGCTAACAAGATCAATAGACAATCAGTAGAGCTAAATCAGTTCCTGGGAAGACAGAACACCAAAATAGACCAGCAGAACACTACTGATTGTCACCTACACCTGACAGCTCAAGCTATTCAAACACATTATTAATAAGCTACAAGCCATATCAGACAATGATACTGCAGTTTCTCAGACAGAGTGGCAGGCTCAAACCTGCATATGGATAACCATCCAACTGAAGCAGATTCTCACAAGCAACAAGACACAACAGAACAATGATGCCACTGAGTCATAATGTATACTCCAGAGAGCCACTAGATCCTAGAACATATCCAGATGTATACTTTGCCCCCACATTTACACTAACAGCACCATCACAGCTCCCAATGTCACATAGAAAATTAAAGGCATCTTCAGATACTGTTTCTCTGTGATATATGACAGCAATGATGTTAGCCCCGTCGCTCCTGGCCTTCCAGAGGAATCTGAAGACCTGGCTCTGCCACCTGGCTTGGGGCAGGGAGGGGAATAGTCATTTTTGGGGATGGCTAGTGCCCTAGAGTGCTCGTTGCACACAAGGACTGAGTTAGATCATCTGCCATTTGGATTTTATTTTTATTTATATTTATTGTCTATTTGTAATTGCATTTTATATATCGTATTTTTATATATTGTAATTATATTGTATGTTTATTGTTTTATTGATTACTTTGTTGTAAACCGCCCAGAGTCCCTCTCGTGGGAGGAGATGGGCGGTGACAAATTTGATAGATAGATAGACAGATAAATAAATAAATAAATGACCATCTGCATTCTACATACAACAAATGGAACAGACTTTGCACAAAAGAATTAATGGACTCAGGTTTGACATCAGAACGCAGAACAAGGACAAAGTAATATCAGAGCATTTTAACCTCCCAGGATGCTCCATTACAGATCTCAAAGTAGCTGTTTAGGAACAGAGAAAATTTATCAGCACAACTGAGACTGCTGAACTCACATACATCAAAAGATTCCAGGCCATCTCAGAATGGTTCAACACATAGTTTTTAACACACGAAATCGTTAACTGATACGGTACGTGTAGTCTGTCTCATATGTACCCTGCATCTGCATAAGCACCCTCAGTTTTTCCTCCTCCACCTCGTTCCATGTTAAATCCTACATCAGTTTGGCCAATCCATGCATCAGGTGAAGAGAGCTGTAGCTCATGAAAGTAACTTTTTATTATTATTATTATTATTATTCTGTAAAGGTAGTACCAGACTCCTGATTTTTGGCTACCATAAAGTAACACAGCTCTCTTGCTCTCTCTCACACACACACACGTTATGTCTCATAAAGCTTAAAATACCAGGCAGAGCAAAAAATATTTTAATAATGCATCAAAACATGAAATGAAAAGGGAATGAAGAAGGAATCACTGTAACCTGCCTAAAGAGTTTTTAATCATCAGGACACTGACCTAAAGAAAGCACTGATTTACAGGACTGCTCAAGATATGACTGAGCCCATTTCAACAAAGACAGGTTTCTATAGGTGTCCTGGTGGGGGAAGGGGTGGCGAGTGACAAAAGACATATAGCAATGCAAATGTCACTCCACATGTGCTTGTGTGAGAGGTTGTGACACGATTTTTTTCATTTTTCTTATACAGTGGATTGCGAACCCTAAATGAAGTCAGACTGAAATGGCTCATATGTCTTGTATTAGCCTGCTTTTCAGTGTATCAAGATTTATAACATTATAAGAAAAGGAAAAAAAAAAGTACTATAGTTGTAGTACTATAGTTGTAGAGGTTATGAGAAGCAACTAAAAAACTTTCGCTAAATTTGCTTCATCTATCTTTTATTTCCTTTTATCAACATATAATAATATGTGCAGTAAGTAACAATAGAGAGTGGAGATCTTAATATTAAGCAATTAGTTCAAGACCAAAACTATTATTATATAACTAATACTTTGATGTGAATTGCAGTGGTTCTATTTTTTTATGTTATACTTAACTTTGGACGAAAAGTCAAATAATCTGATGTAATAGTGACGTTCTATATTAAAATTAATACTGATAGAATTTTTACTTTTCTCTTTTCATTTTCAATACTTTAAGTTTTCCAAATAATAGAATGTTCATAATTTTAAATCATATTACAAAAATATTACTGCATTGAAATCTGCATTGAAATAATACAGTGTATCAAGATTTATAACATTATAAGAAAAGGAAAAAAAAAAGTACCCAAGAAACTCATCTGGTTGACCTAGTCTGGGCTTGGTGGCCAAACCAGTTGGGCCTGGTTAGCAGTTGGATGGGAGTCCTTCAGGGGGTACCAGGATGTCAGCTTGACTGGGAAGTCAAAGGTCGTTCCAGAGGAAGGCAGTAACAAACCACTTCCATATTTTTGCCAAGAAAATTACATGGCTGATTCCGTGAAGTCACCAGGAGTCATGCTTAATTGAAGGAGATATATCCACCTTAAAAAAATAAAAGGAGTGAGTGTTATAACAAAACTTGTATTTTGCAATTCATCGGAAACACAGTCTGCTATTTTCATTGCTACAGTAAGAAAAAGAATATTAACATAGCATTCGTTTTGAAAGAAGAAAATACACATTTTTGCTGAAGATTTCTAATGAAAATGTATGTATTTGGTCAATATTTATTGTGTAGAAGAGAGAGAGATATTTCTTCAAGATAAAGGAGTCAGGAAGAGGCACAGAATATTCAAAACAAATGCTACAGACAGCAAATTAGAAATGTTGAACTACTGTCTATAGTATATTTTGGGGGAAAATATGGCATTATGTAAGCACAAACAGCTCTACATCTTTTCTGTTTTATAAAGTGCTGCAATTACTTACTGATTAATTCTTACTGTGATTTCTACTTTTGTGTCTACTCATTCCATTTTAAATTATTGTTTTTTCTCTCCATCATATTTATTTTATGATTATAGCTATTTGTAAATATCTTCCCTACCTTCAACAAAATTAGTACAGTTAGGTCCATGGGTTTGTTATGATTAATCATTTGCTGGATATTATCCTATAAATTACATGAAAATGCACTGAGAAAAATAGAAAATAGTTTTATATTTGGTTAAGAAATAGTTTGCAAGATGTTATATTATTAGGAAGGAAGGAAGGAAGAAAATAAAGATCCATAAGTGGCAAAGACGTTACTGCTGTGGTCCTCTGAGATGATATTTAATTATGGCTCTGGATACTGGGAATAAACATTTCAAATTAGGTATTTGGTTCATAAAACTGCTGAATAATAGGAAATGTTTATAAATGCTGCTGCTGCATAATTAAGGTATTCTTGGAACTACACAGGACATGATGCCATTGCTGGGAACACTTGTGTATAGCCCAAAAGGATATGATCTTTTCCCTTTCCGTTTGATTCAGAAAAAATTAGTGCGGTGCTAGGAATCTATGCATAAAAATAGAGACCCTCCTTAAGTTGAGCTTGATTCCTGGTGCCTAATCTGTGTACATTTTAGGCAATAGTACAGACTTCTTTTTTACTTCTCAGTCTGCCCTACAGCCCTGGTATTCCATGGAGAAATCCCATCCAAATATTAACTGGGCTTGACCCTGTTCAACAGCTCAGCACAGACAAGGTCAACCAGGTGCCAACAGCTGCTGAGTCAGGAATCTAGGTTTAAAATCAGCTAAATTCAGTAAAGATGACTGTATTTTTCCTCTGTGTGCTCAGATTTGGCACAGTTAATTTTTCCTCTCTGGAAGGGGAGGTGCTAGTTTTTTCATCCATGTGAAGCAAGAAAGAGTTATTTCTTTCACTACAACTATACTAATCATTCTTGATAAACCTTTCTATTCATTGATTGCTTCTTCTAGATTTTTGGTTGGTGTTGAGGGTTTACCAAAACAGGTATATGACAGAATTATAGAAGAGGTAGCCCACCTGTGCCAATAAAGTTTATACTGATGCTCTTCATTTAAAAAAAAAAAAATCCACATAGAGCAGATCCTAGTATTGAAATTAAAATAAATAAATAAATAAATAAAAACTAAAAAAGCCACATAGAGCAGATCCTAGTATCATAATTGTTTACCAGAAGATTAGTTTAATAGTGGCCACAGAATGCTGGCTAGCTGGTATTGCCTCAAGAAGTATCCAGATGAAAATGTGCTTGGTAATATAAACCTGGAACAGTCAACAGTTATATTTGTCCCTGCTTGTCTTGATATAGTGTCGAGATGTAAGTGAAATGGGAAATGACTGAATGGATTAAGCAGATACAAATTCAGTAAATAAATAAGGGCAGCAAAATACTGTAGAAAACTATGTGTCAATCTCTGAGGAGCCTTTCAAATTGGCCAGTTGTGGATAGAGGGTAGCAGCCTGGCCCCTCTTAACCCAGCTGAATGGTAGGGCTGGGCCTGAGCACCATTGATACTTTTTCTGCATAGCTTTCTACATCAGCTACAGACCTTCTGTGTTAGTAACTGTGTTAGTAACTATTACAGCCAAAACAATTAAGAGCTTTATGGCATTTAAAAATGTAATGTGTTAATAATGGTGTAAGCTTTCATGGACTACATTCCACTTCATCAGATGCATCAAGTGCTATCTTGAGGGAGCGAGGTCAAGGGAAATGAAATGCAGAAAGAGAATGACCACAAAACTGGTTGGATGGAAGTCCTGCTATACTGCCTTGATGAGCTGATTAACTCAAGTAGTATGATAAAAAACCCTTTCTATCTAATCCACAGGATATAGAATTCATCCAATTGATTAATTCTACCTCCACTATGCCTTTGTTGTTGCTGTTTTTAATGAAATCAGCCTTTGTAATTGTTTTCCTCAAGTTTGTGCACCTTAAGCTCATTCATAAGAGTTCTCTTACTTTTGGAAGGGGTGGTATGTCAGATTTGTACCCATTTACTCTTTTGCATAGAGGCTTGTCAGCTTGTCCTATGGAAAGTAAAATGGGGCATTGCTGAACAAGGAGAGGCAGCTATATGAACTCCTCTTATGTTTCAGTGTCAGTTTTTTGACTGTATAATAAAAATAATAGTGCCCCTTAATTGCTTCCGAAATGTCACTTGGCACTATGAACTTTGTAAATAAAGGTCAGAGTGATCTTCCATCCATTTTGAAACATGTTTCAAACAGAAAAAGAGCCTGTACATGGGTTGTATTTGAAGCATTCGGAAATTACAAACTTTTCATACTGTGCTGTTTTAAATATTATAAAGCTTTTAACCTGTTTGTATGTTTAATAATATTACTTTAAAACCTTCAATTATATTATTTAATCTGTGGAATAAATAAATAAATAACTACCATTGGATACCAAATTTCTGAGTTAAATGTAATTAAAGGAGGATAAATTAAAGTTTATCATATATCTATTAACAGAAAGATGTTATTTGGGTTTAAACACGATTTCTATTGGGTTGCTTGTTCCTGACAGTAAACATTTTTATAACATGCAGATGGTACTCGCTTCCTTTTTGATTTGTAAAAATCAGTGTTTGAATGCACAAAAGATAGGTCTTATTGGAGGCACTTTCTGTTATATATTTATTTAACAGTATTTGCAGGACTCACAAATTACTAGACTGGGTGGTCTGGAGTAATAAAATATGTCTTCAAAAATCCTAACTTTAAAGTTATAGCTATCATTAACCATTAACCCTGTCACTTCCTGCATAACTCGAACACATATTTTTGTGAGCCTGTGCAATTACCATGCAAGCCTGAGAAAAGTTGCTGCTTCTTTAAAGAGCAGCTGACAGGTAGAGAAAGGTGCCCATAACAGTTCCAAGGCACCCCTGCCCACCTTGGACCCAGTTATTGTACACTTCTAATAATAACCAGCACTTGGAATTATACCTTCTGGATAATCAATGTGCCTCCTGCAAGATAACCATGAGTTTACTAAACTAGGTCTGACCTGGCAGCTGTTGGGCCACTGGATTCTGAACTAGTTGGAGTTTCTGAGAAGTCTTCAAAGACAACCTCAAAACATTACAGTAATCCAGTTGTGAGATGATGTGAGCGCGAGTGATAGTTATCAGAACATCTTGTTTTGTGTACCAGCTGCAGTCCTGGCCATGGCCTCCATCCACTCTTCTAGCACGATCTAAGTGCAGGAGAACCCCCAGATCCCAGCTCCATTGGGGGAATGCAATCCCACAAGAAGTAGAGATGGAATTATACTGGATTCAGGGGACTTGAAGGATAACCAGCCTGTGTTGTCCCATCAAGATCCTAACACCTTTAGATTGGGTTTCTTCAGGATTTTCCAGTGTGGATTTTAAAAATTCAGTATGAAAGTTAAGCCAGTGTTAGTTACAGATCAATCAATAACACAGCTAGAAAGTCTGTCCTCCTCCCCCTTTTTATTTTTAAACTCACAAATCTCCATTGCAGTTGTCACTTGATGTTTTCTTTCTGTTGCCCTATTTTGATTCATTGCAACTCTTTCAACCAGGAAGCAGCAAGTTTTTTCCAATAGGTCTGGGCTAGGTAAGAAATCTGTCTTTTAATGACTGTGTTCATGATAACTTACAGTTGTAGGGGAGTGTCTTTCTCAACTGTTACCTGGCACTCTTCTGGGCACTGTGAACACTGGAGAAGTTGGGATGTTCTTCCTTCAGTGTTAGTGTGTCTTAGCTAGGGGGCATTGCAGGAGGAGGACATGATGGGGTGAAGAGTAGAAAGTAGGGTACAGTGTGGTGCTGTGTGTCATTCACATTCTTCGGTATATGGTTGTAGAGTCTTATGTGATACTTGTCATGTAAGTTTCTGAATTTGGATGATTTGTGCACTTCGTTGAACTGGCATGGAATTTGGTCATGGTCATGACCAGATGTGCTGAATTTCAACTGGAAAAAATCAAATTGGGGAAGGCTGATTAAGATAGCACTGAAAGAATGGAGACCTCATATGACCCTATACCCTTCTGACTAGTGGTAAATCATGCTGAATATTGTGTTGTGCAGCTGCATGAGTGCATCATCCCGCCTCACCAGGTCAGAGGTAGCTTGCACTGGTGCACTGCAAAATTCTGTGAGTCATACCTAATGACAGCTTTGTAAAAGCTTGCTATCTATTCTGGCTCTGATCTCTCCTTTTCCTCCCCTACAGCTCACCCTGACAAGGCTTATGTGGTAGTAAAATGATTAGACTTTAACATGCTTCTCCCCCCACCCCCCAGAGTGTTTATTGTCTCAGTAACAGATTGTGAACTATGCCATAGTTCTAGAATATGATCGCTTAGACATGGTCCTTAGATACTTATGATTGTATCTCAGAGATATGAAGGATCAGGCTTTTATGTGTCAGCAGATGGAAATCCTTAAATAGGGATGTTGTCCTTTAGATGAAGCTATGGCTAGAATTTATACTTATGCTTGCACTTACTGAATAACTATTGTCCCATGTGGCTTACTTGCCTCTTCCCTTGTGTGTATAGCATCACTTATGAATGGCACTTCCATGAACAAATAATGATTCTTGCCTGCATGATGTATGTGGATGGCTCCCTGTAACAGGCTTTCCAAAGCAGCCTTCTTCTAATAAGATGCTTTCCAGAAGTATTGTACTTCAGATTCCATAATCCTCAGTTGACATGGCCAAAAGTATATGAAGGCCAGTACCTTGATAGGGCATGAATTTGGAAGAAGCTGGTGGAAAATACTGCATAGCCCAAAGTTTTGGTCACAAGAGAGCAATACATTCAGAAATGGCAGCAATGTATTTGCTCAGGTTTATAGAGGTTTATATCATTGCTGATGTCAGATGGATCTTGGCTGAATGTAAAGAATACCAGAGAGATGTTTACCTGTTTCATTGATTACACAAAGGTGTTTGACTGCGTGGACCATAACAAGTTATGGTTAATATTACAAAGAATGGGAATTCCAGAGCACTTAATTGTACTCATGCGGAACTTGTACACAGATCAAGAGACAGTTGTTAGAAGAGAAAACGGTGATACCGAGTGGTTCAAAATTGGAAAGGTGTGCGGCAAGGTTGTATACTTTTACCCTACTTATTCAACGTGTACACTGAACAAATAATTTGAGAAGCAGGAATGTACAAAGAAGAATGGGGTATCAGAATTGGTGGAAGGCTCATTAACAACCTGCAATATGCAGATGACACAACTTTGCTTGCTGGAAGTGAAGAAGACTTGAAGTACTTGCTGATGAAGATTGAAGATTATAGTCAGCAATATGGACTACACCTTAATGAGAAGAAATGAAGATACTCACAAATGGACCAGTAAACAATGTCACAATAAATGGAGAAGAAATTGAAGTCGTCAACAATTTCAGTCTACTCAGATCAACAATCAATGCCAAGGGAAGTAGTAATCAAGAAATCAAACGATGTATCGTGCTGGGAAAAATCTGCCATCAAAGACCTATCTAAAGTTTTCAGAAGTAAAGATGTCAGTTTAAAAACAAAGGTCCATCTGACTCATGCCATGGCCTTCTCAATTGCCACATATGTCTGTGAAAGTTGGACATTAAAAAAGGAAGATAGAAGAAGAACTGATGCATTTGAATTGTGGTGTTGACGAAGATTATTGAAAATCGTAATATTAACCATAACTTGTTATGGTCCACACAGTCAAACACCTTTGTGTAATCAATGAAACAGGTAAACATCTTTCTGGTATTCTTTACATTCAGCCAAGATCCATCTGACATCAACAATGATATAAATCTCTATAAACCTGAGCAAATACATTGCTGCCATTTCTGAATGTATTGCTCTCTTGTGATCAAAACTTTGGGCTATGCAGTATTTTCCACCAGCTTCTTCCAAATTCATGCCCTATCAAAGTACTGGCCTTCATATAGTTAAGAAATTGTTTTGGTTTTAATGGGATTTTATTGGAATTTTATCATGTATTTATTTGAGTTTTTATTGTATATTTATTCTGTGTTGTAAACTGCCCAGAGTCCTTCCGGTCGGAGGAGATGGGTGGTGACAAATTTGATAAATAAATAAATAAAATAAAATACCATGGACTGCCAGAAGAACAAACAAATCAGTTTTAGAAGAAATACAACCAGAATGTTCCTTAGAGGCGAAGATAACTAGGCTTAGACTCTCATACTTTGGGCACATCGTCAGGAAAGACTGGTCGCTTGAAAAGGACATCATGTTTGGTCAAGTCGAGGGCCAGTGGAAAAGAGGAAGACCTTCAATGTGATGGATTGATACAATTACCACAACAATGGATGCAAACATTGGAACAGTCAGGCAGGGCCGCAACTAGGGTCTGTGTCACCCGGGGCAAACATGGATTCCGTGCCCATTTTGGCGCCCCCCCCAGCGCTCATTTTGGCACCCCACCAGCGTGGCTCCTGAGGCACATGCCCCGGTTGCCCCCCCCCTAGTTTCAGCCCTGCAGTCAGGCATATGGGACAAGACTGAACAGCGTTTTGTTCTGCTATACATAGAGTCGCCATGAGTTGTAAATGACTCAACAGCAACTAACAACAGCAGCAATAGTGGTTTATAGAAGTTCATTGTACTTCTGTACAGTTGACTATATACAGTATTTGAAACAGAAAGCTTTGGATAGCACAACTTCCTGATTCAAGTATGTTTGTTTCAGGTTGTTTATTGGTGGCCTTGTAATTTAAATGTAAATGGTAGTAGTTTAAATAAACACTCAGATGTTTTGAATTGTCTTAGGTGAGATTTAAGAGGGGAAGAAGGAACTGTGTTTGCACCATTACAGTTTTCTTTTCCTAAGACATTTAAGCAAATTATAACCTCTCTTTTCTAAATAGTATGAGAAATTTTATTTTGTTAAGAAAAATAGTTTTCACAAACATTTTTCCCTATTTGCACTGTTGCCTGATATTCTTCTACTATTTTTTTTTTTTAAAAGGTTGCTACAGTGACTTTAGGCTGCAATTTTATGCCTAACCCTTGGCAGTCAAATAAACACGATTAGGACTGCAATATATAACTATTTTGATTCACTTGCGCCATTTCTAAAGGATTTTGTGTGAAGAAGCTATGTTTGGCAAAAGTATTTTTCCCCTTCCTTTGAACATTGTGCTGGTGCTTTGTTTAAAACCTTTGTCTAGGAAAACAAGGCATCTTTGAATTCTTTAGGCACAATGCCCTTGCTGATTGCGTTGGGCTGCTCACAAAAGCCCTCTGTATGTTTTCCTGACCTTCTTTGAGGTTGTGACCGTCTGTCTACCAGGACTCACTTTCTACATTCTCCGCTCCCCCAGGGAAAGCCACGGGGAAATCTGAATATAAGGATGTCAAACCAGGTAGTACATGCCATACAGGACAACTAAGATAAGGAAATCTTAGGGAGAAGTGCATGAGTGCTGTGTTATGGACCGTTTCAGAAGTCACTGTTAGATTTCTTGCACAGGGAGAATGTGGCATGGCGTGGAGAGTGGAGTCTAGACCATATTGACTGAGTCATCCCCTCAGTTTACTGAATGTTGATAAACTGAATGGTTCAAATTATGTGTCCTTGGAGAACATGTGCATGGGGTTGTGTCTTCATGTGCCAACATTCACACATGTGCTCCAGCACATAAACATCAGGTGTGCTGAGTGTGGTCATCAAGTGCCACTTGTATAAAAATATTACATACCAGTTGCATTTTAAGAGTATTAAGATATTCCAGGTGGATCCCTACATCAAGTGTGAATGCAAGAAATAAGTGGGGGTGTATTCAGAAGCAGCTGAGTTTCTTTAATACTGGAGGAAACTTGAGTTTCTCTCTGCTCAGTGCGTGACTGGGTTCTTCACAAAGCGCAGAAGGCTCCACAAACGCTCTCTCCTGAGCATGGTTGTGCGCAAGGGTCTGCTGCCGGCCGTGCTCTGTTGCTGAAACGTGAAAGAGCCCAGAGGCAGCATGTGCCAGCGCTGAAGCGATGGGAACATAGACAAAAGTGTCAAGGCTTGAAGTTTCTAGAGCTTGTTTTCGTAAGGAGAAAACAACCTAGGCAGACTTAGACAAGAGGCGTCCTGGAAAGCGAAGCGAAGGTGTGCACGTCTGAAACCTATGTGGGAGGCTGGCTTGGCTTAACCATTAACTCTCCCAGCGGCGCTGGCTAAGTAAAGATCGCGGGAATGCGATTGGAACCTTGGACAATCAGAGCCTTCAGCGGCTCTGCTCTTTCACCAGAATATTTGTTCGCCTGTCTGCGGCTCATTGCCATGCAAAGAGGCTGACATCAGAGCACCTTTTGTTGCTAAAAGCTTTCTCCGAGAGGGAGCCCGAACTAGCAGTCATGTGGAGCTGGGAGAGTCCATGTTGGGAGAAGGGCAGAAAGCGAGAGGTCTCGACAAGTTGAGCCTTAACACCTAGCCGGTTCCCAGGTTGAGCTGGGAGAATCTCGCTACGCTTTTTCTGTCCAGACGCCTTTTGTGCTCGGGGGAAGAAGGAAGGGACCCCCATCTTTCCTCCTGAACACTCGAGCAGGGCTTCCTCGACCACCCCCACAGAAAGAACGTGGTTGCGCCTCGCTTGGCTCTGCCATCCTGTTGCTTTGCCGCGGCAAGTAGGCAAAGTTTGTGCGGGGCATGGAAGATCTCTGGCGCTCGAAGGAGAGCTGAGCCCGAATCCAGCGGCGTTCCCAAAGGGCCCCACAGCCTCCCACCTTCTCTTGCGGAGCGTCCCGGCGGGGAGGGAGAGCCAGGGAAGGACGAGGCGGCATGCTGGAGGCCAGAAGGACGGGCTAGGAGGGCTGGACTGGCGGCCAGACGAGAGGATTTGAGGCTGCGGGGTCGCCCTCGGCCAGCGCCGCGCTCCTGTGCGAGGCTCGCGTGTTGAGCCCCACTCGCTGACAGAAACCGGGCGATGGAGGAGGAAGAGGAGCAAGCCTCGGGCGCGGAGTCCCAGGCGGGCGCGAGCGGCGGCGGCAGCAGCAGCAGCGTGCCCGAGAGTTTCTCCAGGCTCTGGACGGATGTCATGGGGATCTTGGTGAGTGGCTGCTCCACGGAGACGGGAAAGGTGACCGGGGTGGCGCGCTGGTGGCTTTGGCATCCTCTTCGAAAGAGGGCTCTTTGGAACAAAATGTACCAAGGGCTCCCAGCGGAGAGTCCGAAGAGTCGCCTTGCTGGCGGAGGGGGCTGGTGGGATCTGGACCGGGCGGTGAGCCCTTGTGGAAAACGTTTGACTAGAAGGCGCACCTCTTGCTTTGTATGCTGATGCTTCTCCTCGGCTACCCTGACCCTGCTTCGCTTGCGCAACCCGCCCAGGAGGGTGTCGGGCGGGGTCCTGGTGTTTGTTTTGTTTTGGTCTCTGAATCCCCGTTCTTGTTTTACAGTGGCAGGGGACGGTTTTGGGGGGTTAAATTTATGGGCTGAAAGCATTAATTAATTAATTGATTGATTTAATTAATTGATTGATTTCAGCTTTGTGCCAGCATTAAAAAGAAAAGAAAAGAAAAAAGTGTTGGGGGGGTGTCATAGAGTGATTCGTCAGGTCTTCATAAAGCACTTGATTATGGAGTACGAGGGAAGCCAAACGTGTCTAATACTGCTTTCATGTTGCCGATCTCTTCCTCCCTCCCCTGAGGTTCAATAATTCAATAGCTGCGGTGGATCTAAAATGTTCAGCTACGCTATACATGCCCCGAATTTAATTAGGTTAAGCATTAGTTGCGAAGTAGGGGCAGAGCTAGCTGTTGGAATACTTAACTCTTCAACTTCTAACCACTGACTGGCAAGCTAGGATCAGATGGGAATTGCTGAAATTCGAACACAAACGATACATTTTTATTCTAAAGTACAGTCAGGTGTTCTTTTCTAAACTGTGCCCATTGTTAGGCTAGAATTTATTCTTGTGACCCCTGCCATTCTGAATGATCAGCAGTGCTCCCTAGAGATTGGAAGGAAACCCACTATTTCCAGTTTACTTCAAAACGTTTGTAACTCTGTGCAGTCACCAGGGGTCAAGCCTGACTTGCCAGCACCTGATTTTTAAGTTTTAAAATAAATTGTTCTAAGAAACAAGTCACTTATTTTTCCATCCCCTTTCATCGCTCTTTCTGAATTTCTTTAGACAAATTAAAAGGGAAAAAAACCAGTAAAGTTTTAGTATATTAAAATCTGGTAATGTGATTGTTCTTTTAAAATATAGCGCTGTTTAATATGTTTAAATATGCCTATAGCAGGGAAGACAGCAAGAGACGATAATCGCCTACAGGCTTATCCCTTAAACTGTGTGATGTTCGTCTAGAACTTTATCAATTGATTGTGCAGTTATTAGTAGCTTTAAAGGTTATTTTCAAAAAGCAGTATGTACTAATTGTGTTCATCTCTCTCCTATGCTTAGTGTCAGTTTGTTTAACAGAACTTTTGCTAAGAGGCATACTTCCTTATCATTCACTGCTAGGAAAGTGGAAAGAAAAAGAAAGAAAGAAAACTAAAAAATATGTGTAGAGGTAGAATGGATAAAGGTAAGAGAAGGTACAAATAGGAAACAAGCCAAAAAAACCACACACCCTCCTTCATTCTCTAATATTACATCCTTCATATATTAATTAGCATAATGGGCTATGTCAACTAGGTTGGAATTTGCTTGCTTCCCCCCACTCCACCCCCACCCCTTTTTAATAGAAGTAAAGTTAGCCCAGAGCCTCCCCTGAGTGCATTTTCTGACACGTTTCAATAATGTGTTGAATGGAGGGAATGTGCAGGGTGAGTTAAACTGGGTGAGACAAACTGATTTAAACTAGGTGTATGAAGAAGGTTAATGTAGCAAAGAAAAGCCTGCCAATTTTCTAGTACAGTCGCTACAGTGAAACTGCCACCTATAGCTGGGAATTCAGCTTGAAGAATCAGTGGTGTGGATGATTCTGGCGTCATAATGAGGGAATAACTGAGCAGCCAGTCTGAAGTGTTTTTAACTTGAGAAACAAGTGGATGCAGTAGTCTTTATGAGAGCTTCTAGGCTGACAAAAATAATGCAGCAGTCCATCAGTTGCTATCCCTACTGATGTTACGGAAGGTTGTCTTCAGAGAGATGGGGGGTGGCAAACAACCATGCAGGATGAGCTACTCCAAGGGATATGGGTGGACTAGCCTGTAGGTCAGGAGCGCACAACTTTTTTTCAGATTAAGGACTGTACCAGGCATTGTATGGCATGGCAAGGGCTATCCTTCAAAAGTGGTGAAACCAGCATTCAATTTAGGGAGGAGGCGCTAAGGGATTAAACCTTCAGCCTCTGCGAGGTTTAAGGCAACCATTTCACCACTTGAAGTTTCCAAAAAATCCCCGAAAAAACAAACAAAAAATACCTTGCTCAAAGGGGTGCTACAGTCAGTCCTGACATCTGAAGTCTTATTTCATGTACCGTCAATATCTAGAAGCCAAGATTTTCCTTGTTAAATGTAAACAAGTCAATCTTTGGTGGTGGTGGGCATAACTGTGGGCATTATTTGAGCAAGTCAGTGTTTCAGATATTAGAAACAACCTTTTATTCCATGTAGGGCATAATCAGACTGGATTTTGGAAAAACAAGGATACTTTTCAATAGGTTTGTATACATCCAATTATGTCTGAAAACCTTCAGAAACCCCTGAAGCCGGGATATAGTTAGCATATAAATTATTGTAATATTATTGATAGTGTCATATTCTACTTCTGGAAGTTTTGGACTGTGGAATCTTATGTGTAGATAATACATCATAATAATAATATACAGAAGGGGAATATATAACATTTGAAAATACAATGTTGTTTTTTCCAATGGCAATTTGGCCTGTTCAGCCTCCTTGCAAGACAGAGAAGAGAAAGCAAAGTGCACATTGCCATTTATATTCTGGAGTCATTTCTGTGGAATGAGGATCTTAATTGTACAGCTTTATGAGGTCTGATAATCAGATTCTTGAAGCCCTAAATTACAAAAAGTTATCTGTACAGGAAGTTTCCGCCAGTAAACAAAAATGGCATGGAAATATTTCGGAAATCAGACTTGCAGGAAAAAAATGTTATACTATTGTTTTTTTAGGAAATGACATCATGCTTTCACTCCTATCTGAATAGTGTGTTACTGCCTTGAAATATTTATTATCAGAATAATTCACTATCCATATACATTATTCACTAGTATCCCTGGGATTTCGTAAGTATAAATTTGTCTTGTGACATGTTTCACAAGCTTTTTTATTTAAATCAAGTCCTACTAAACTGGATCGTTAATAGGTCAGATTCTGCCACAACTGGTTTTTCTTCTTTCACTAATAATTCTTTTTATTGTGTAATATCGATAATAACAATTAGCCAATTATTCTATCATGTTAATGAAAGAGAACCATATCCAACTCACATCATAGTTATGATGCCCGGAAAAATTACTCTGATGCCACTCCCACAACAACTAACAAATACTGCAGGAAGTATTTGCTGAATTGTATTTGCTGAACTGGAAATGACTATCCTGTCATGTTACTTGTTCTTTCTAATTAACCTCAGGAAATATTTCTACACTATTTACTACACTATAGTCTAAGCATGTAAGAGTGGCTTTCCTAGTTCTAGTTAGGGCAACAGTAGAATTCATTGGGTTCAAAACCCCTTTTCTCACAGTTTTACGCTAATTACAATCTGGGGTTGTGTGTGTATGTGCATGTCCATACGTGTACAATGTAGGATAGGTAGGCACTTCGTTTCATAATGCTGTAACTGTTTAGTACTAATGAAGAAAAGTTTGCTTTGTCCACAATCTCAGAAATGTAAAGATTTAAGGAGCATTTAGAAGGCCAATATTGTGTTAAATGAAGTGTTTCAAATAATGATCCCGCAAGCCTGTCCATTATATGTCATACTTAACTGTACCAAAATGATTCATTCACATACTTCAGGCTAATGTTAACATTATAACGGAGAAGATTCAAATTTCTTGCACACTTGCGATTATGCATAAATGAAACAATACATTGCAAAATATAGAAAAATAATGTCTGGTTTAATTTTAAAAAATGTTAAACATTTAATTTCTCTTTTAAAAAAACCTAGTATTTTTTTGTAATCTATTATGTAGTCTGACAGAATTCAGTAAAATATGGAGGTTCATATACTATTTTGTCACTTTTTGGTTATCTGAAAGAAAGAATTCTAGTCATTTCAGGAAGGAATAATGTATTTATCTTTCCTTTTTTATTTAACATTTTCCTGGAAAAAAATAACTTTTTATTAGACATTGGAACAGGACCAAACCATACAGAAGTGCTAGACAAAAAATCCTTTAGGTGTTAAATGTTTATAAATTTGCCTCACCTTCATTATAAAAAAAATCTTTAAAATTTAAATACTTATGTTTGAATGAGCATCTGGAAGATACATCATTTTTGTATAAGCTGTAAATTCTATGTTTTTCAGAGAAGGAGGTAGTCTTCCTCCTCTGAAAAATACAGTCCTCCAGTTGGATAAACTGTTTTATGTTGTGAATATATTAAATCAATGAAAAGTACATGTAAGTACATGTTGGTAGTTGCCAACAATATTTAACCACAATAGTTCATCACTGTAAAGATGAATAACATCAGCTTATAGTCCCATTCAAAAGTTTAGCTCCTCTAGTCAAATTGTCTATTTCGACTGACAAAAGCTCTCAGTAATAGAAAGTTAAACATTACACCTTTCTCCACATATGAATGCAGATTTAGTATTTATGTGCACTTGTCTACAGAACCAGAAACAAGTGAGTATGGCAGGTGCAAACATTTGGACACTCAGTCAACACTTTGTAATACCTCCTTTGACAGAAATAACAGCTTCCACCTGGTTCCTATAGTTGGCCAAGAGTAGTTTGATTTTGGGATTTTTCACTGTCTTCCTTGCAAACCTTTTTCACCTCTGTAGGTTTGAGTTCTCTCCACCAATTTTCAATAATATTCGTGTCTGAGGACTGTGAAGGCCATTCCAAAGTCTGTGTCTTTCTTTTCTGTAAGTTCTTCATGGCTGATTTGAAAGTACATTTCAGATTGTTGTCTTGTTCAAATAGCCATCCTCTTTTCAGCTTCAGTTTCTTCCCTGCCTGTGCATACTAGCTTGTAAGTGATGCTAGTTGAATGCATTCATCCTTCCCCCTGTACAATATTTCCTGGACGACTGGCTGCTATATAGCTCTAAAGCCCATTAGAGGAAGCCCTAGGCTTCATGGTTGGCAAGGTGTTCTTTTCTCCAAAGGTATCTTATGTGATTGTGACTAAACACGTTTTTGTTTCACCATTCCAAACATTTGGTTCCACAAGTTTAAGTTTCATCGAGGTTTTCTTTTGCATATTTTAGGCAAGTATTTTTGTGACCAAAAATCTTTATGACAACTGTTCCATGCAGTTCATGGTTGTATAAGCAATGCTTATTGTCTGCCTGTGGACAACTACTCCAGTATCACCTTCTCAGCAGGTTGTTTGTAGGGAACTGTGGTTTCTTTTGTATAGATATGAATAATCCAGGGACAGTTCTAGCAGAGATTTTTCTTGTTCTTCCAGATCTTGTTTTGACTTCAACGGTTCCATGTAACATCCATTTCTTAACAGTCTTTCTCAGAGTTGAAAGTACGAGTTGGAAATTGCTAGCTGGAAGTATTTAGAGGTTTTTTTGTTTTGTTTTTGTTGTTTTAAATAAACTTCCCTGGCTTTTTAAGAGTGAATTATCTTCATTTTCTAATGTTCAGACAGCTGCTTAGAAGAGCCAGTGGCTGTTGAAGGGCGACAGAACAACAATCACAGCCTGAGAGGTTAGACGAGTCAAAGTATTTGTTCACCTGTGGAATTGTCTCCTAGTTAATTGCAGATCTAATGAGACAGTTGGGTTTTTTTAATGCATTATTAACAACTTTGCAGTTAAAAAAAGGTAACACTGAATTCATTGGAATTAATTTTATTTTGAATTAGTAAAACACCACACTTAAATAGTAACTATACATGCAACGAGAGAGCCAGTTTGGTCTCATAGAGATCCAGTTTGGTCTAGTGGTTAAGGCAACGGGCTAGAAACCAGGAGACAGAGTTCTAGTCCCATCTGAGGCATGAAAGCCAGATGGGTGACCTTTGGCCAGTCACTCTCTCTCAGCCCAACCCACCTCACAGGGTTGTCGTTGTGGGGAAAATAGGAGGAAGGAGTATGAGGTGTGTTCAGCACCTTGAGTTATTTATAAAATAATAAAGGTGGGATATAATAAATAAATACTTTGTAGAAAGATGTACTTAACTTTGTGTCATGTCAGCTTCTGTTCTTTTTTGGATTTGAACAGGAGTGTCTACATTTTTGCAAGCTACTATACAACATGTAGGAGTTGTAAACTATTCAGCATCTGGTTAATTGGAGCAGCAGAGAAAACTAAACCAATAATTTAAGAATCTGCATACTGTACATATATACTTTTGAACCTGAAATAATAATATTGGTGCAAATAAGATGGCATGTGATACAGTATATCTACTCATACTTTTTAAGAATAAGATCGATTTTTTTTAATCCCAGAGCACCCACTTTGCTTTTTTTAAATAATGGATTGATGCCAGAATCAACTTCTGTATAGGCATGTTAATATAAGATCCAGGAAAATATTTGAGTGATGAAGCAAGCTTAGTTTTATTTTTAAAAAATCAACAGCATGACAAGATCCACAGAAGAATCAACGTTAGCGTCAATTAAGCCAACATTTCTTTAACCTTGAATCCAAGACTATCTGAGTGCCTTGGAGAAAAATTAAAGTCACAAACCATACAAGTTACAGTGGTGTACCTGAACAATAAGTAGACCACCAGGAAAGTAATCTTGTTGGAAAGAAAGCTTTAAGTTTGTGAACATCAAAGCTGCCAAGGCCAGAAGCAAAGAACCTGAGGCCAGATAAGACTATTATCAAAACATGATGCAGGTGTCCTTCCCATCCAAGGCTGAGAAATATCTAGCAAGAAGTTGGTTACCACATAAAAGTGGGAGAAAGAGTCAGAGGATTCAAACTCTGGGGCTGTTATATAAAATATAACAGTTTGCTAGATTTTCCAGTTAACTGATCTTAGTCATTATTTGGGCTACTTGTATCTGTAACAAAAACAACTTCTCTATCTGAGCCTTGTCCTTGACTCATCTGCTGCTAGCTCCTGAGTACTGATTGAATTTCTAGAAAGAGGTTTATTGCCTTACTATGTTTGAATTAAGTTTTAAATACAAAATCATATTTTTTTGAAATTAGAACCTGATAAATGGCCAGTACTATTTTTATAAATTTGGGAGAGCCTGATGCTGAAATGTTTAGCGCTAAACTTAATGACTGCTGTTAAAATATAACATGGAATTTTTTTGTTAGCTGCTTTTCAACAAAAGTGTGGTCTTTAGTAGAGAAAACTAGCATAAATGTATTGGCATCCAGAGGGTTGTGCTTGGCATTCTGCCCATACGTGGCAAGATTTTGAGTTCCCTTTTCCTTTTGAGGGCCTTTTATTCCTAATAAGTCATTCCTGGAGGTCAGGGATGAGGGCTGTGGTTGGGTTTCACCTGTTTTTCCTTCACTTCATAGCTTACTGCATCTTCACTCTTGTTTCTTAATACTGTATAAAGTGTTGCATCTACTTCTGCTCAGCCAGCTTTACATTTAGATGCTTAGTTGCTCAACTGAGGTGAACCAAAGAAGCCTTGCAGGTACATACCTTTCTGTTGCTGTGTAAACTTTTTCTCTCTTAGTTCTCCAAGTTCTGAAGCTGAATCAGAGAGAGGAGGAGAGAAGTATTTGATGCAGGGAGTGTGTGACCTCCTCTGTAACCCTTATTTTCAAGGCTCTACTAATCTCTTTATAGAGCTGGGCAGCTGAATGAGATAACTTTTGGATACAGTGGTTTCCTTTAGAGTCATATTGCATAATAAAAATGCCTTCATCAAATGTCCCTCTGTCACTTAGGCTTAACAACCTCAATCTTTGATAATGGTCTGGTTTATGTTTCCTAATGCCTTTTTCTTTAAAACAAACAAACAAAAAAAGCTTACTATAGAATAGGGTATGTACTGTACTTAAGTAGTTGCTGTTTCAATAGGTTGTTAAAAAGAATCACTGTACTGAGAACATAGTTTTATGTACGGTTTAAAATATTTTTCACACATATGAAAGACGTTAGAAAAACAAACTGGTTGCTATAAATTTTATGGAAAAAATAACCCTCTTGATATTAAATGTAAGGGTTATATTATTTGATCATTCTACAGAATTGTGAAATTCCATCAGGGAAGGCCAGAAAATTAGCTTCTTTGTGCAGCAGTGCCAACAGCAAGGGAGCACACTTGCAGGGGCACAAAACTGTTCTTCCCTTACTTGTGCAGGCTGTTCTAACATTACCCAACAGCACTGCTGAAACCTTAGTAATTTCTTTCTCTTGTTTCTATGTTCATGACCTTACCTGTGTAGAAACCTGCTGCCAGAATAATTAAGCTGCATCGCTACCCACTGTTATCACAACCAGAAGTTTTCTAGTTTCCTTTGTACTGAACAGCTTGAAAGCAGAGAGTGCCACTTGAAATTTAGCTGATATCTGGTAGCAACCGATGTCTTCTAAAAAGAATTACATAAAGTCTCTCTCTCTGCTAAGCCCTTTCCACTATATCTTCTTTCAGCTGAACACATCAAGTAATTCTTGCATACTACTGTCTATAGACATGTCTTTTACCAGTAACAGATGTTTCATATTCAGTGGCATGTACCTCTGAATATTAGGAGCTTGATATTGACCTTATGCCATATGTAGGCTTCTCCAGAAGTTACTTGGTTCTTGTGAAAACTGTGAACTACAGGAAAGAGCAAACACCAGGAAGGGTGCACAACAATTAGAGTTTTTTTTAACTCTTCATCTTATGAAGAACCATTTGGGATTGCCTGTAGTAGAAGGACTACTGGCTGCTTTAGCGTCCTTCATTATGCCATCTTTCCTCACCTCTCCCTACTGCTGTTAATTCTGCTTGAATTGGCCTAGTTGTAAATGCTTCCCAGGAAGATCAGAACCTGTGATCATTCCTAGCTCTGTTGTGGTCCTCAAGTTCCTTTGCCTATTAACTTACTTGAGAAGTAGGAAGCTAAAAACACTGAAGCCATGAAGCAAAACCTTGGTGGTTTTCCATTTTATTCTAGAATCATTCTCAGAAATGTATGGGAAAAAAATAAAACCAATGCAGCACAATACAGTACTAAGAATGTTTTTAGTTCTACTGTATGCTGCAGAGATTACTGTGCCCTGTAAGGATTGGATTTCATATCACACATAAACTTATTACTGTAAGGACATGAAAAGTATCATAATATTACTGTATACTGTTTATAAAATTTTAATTATACATGTCTTAATTTAAATTAAAACTATAAATATAGAATTAATCATAGGTATCTTAGACCAGTGTTTCTCAACCTCAGCAACTTTAAGATGTGTGAATTTCAACTCCCAGAATTCCCTAGCCAGCATTCTGGGAATTGAAGTACACACTTCAATTTACACCAGTAAACTAATTTTAGGATCTGGGTCGAGAAAGTAAAAATCTCAGCATTTATTTTTTTCCTTGGAGAAACAAGTTTTGAAAAAAAAAATCCCTATAGTAAAATTGAAGTATCTGGATTCAGATCTTCAAACTGTATAATATCTCATGAGGGTTTCAGCAAATATGAGCCAATGGGCAGGGCACTTAAGAAAAAGAGCATGCTTTACCTGTAGAATAATGTTTTTTTTTTCCTGTTGGAGAGATGGGATTAAAAAACAGAGGGAAAGAGTAAAGATACAGGAAGAGGGCACAGCTGATCCCTTCATACTAAAGAAAGGACACTAAGAATTACATGTACAGTATATATTCGTATAGGGGAAGGTGAAGTATGAGCGATTGCATGTGTGTAGGGGATGATGGAAAAGTGTCTCAATACAGTTATTGATTACATTGTTGCAAATATTAGCAAGGGTGGTGTGGAAAAAAATGACTCTAGAGATGTAATGTATTTTATAGATATGTCCTAATAAACCTACAGTAACTCTCCACTAGCCCTTCAAATATAGCCATGCATTCCTGCAGACATCAGAACAAGCTCTATAGTAACATATTGTTGCTATGCTTTGCTGATAAAGCAGTCGGAAATAGAAGATTTCTTTAGATTCTCATAGGACATAGAGCTTAATGGGAGGCGAGAGGCAGCAGATATGAAGATGGCAAAAGGGGGGAAGCATAACTTGTGAATATCAGAGAGAATTCTGGTAAGAAGCTTGGTCATGGACATGATGATGCTACCTGTATAAAAGGTGTTACTGTCCTGACTTAAGCAAAAAAACCATGCTGAGACAAGGAATTAGTCTCTAGTGTTTATTAACTGCTCTAGTAGACAAAAATCCTACCAAACTGAAGGACTGTGGGAAACCCAGACAAATAAACCCCAAATCTCAAGGCGGGTCTGCTCTGAGTTTCTTTGAAGGACAGTTCAAAGCCTCTAAACTACACATGTGTTTTCCACCCTGGATAGGGGCCCCCTCCTGCTCACGATCCGTACTCATAACAGCTACAGTGGCTAGAAGGTACTTGGTTCTTGTGGCTGTTGAACATTGCTTATTGATCTTAATCCAGAGAAAGAGTGGTTTGTGATCCCAAAATAGATTGATCAGTTTTCTGTCCTGCTGAAGCCTCCTCTATTGCCGAATAGGGTGAAGTCTATGAAGTTTTTTAGGGTAGAACCAAGAGGAAGACTCACAAAAAAGGAAAGGCATTGTTGGACCTATTGTACCAATGCAGAAGGCATGGAGGTGTGGCAAAAGATTGATGAAATAAAGAAGATCAAAGCTAGAGTGATCAGCTAGATCCAGGCCAGCACACGATTTATCTGACTGAGAGAGATGGAAAGCTTGTCACTAAATTCTTTAAACCCTTTTCTTAAATCTAGATAAGAATAGTTCTAATATTTAGCAAAAAAAGGGGGGGGAAAGTTAGGTACACATATATATATTAACTTGATTGGCTATGATATGCTCACTTAAAGTTTTTCTGAGGTTACAAGTCAGAGAGCAGAAAAAAATGCTTGTTTGGTATTATTGGATCAGGCTGTGTCAGGCTATTAGGAATGGGAACTATTCACAAAAGAATGCAGAACACTTTGTAAGGCTTGAAGCTAGTAAAGTGACACTCCTTGACAGTTCTGATAAAGGTTGGCTGAAATTGCTTCTTGTTGCCTTTTAAGTGAATAAAAAGTAAGAAAAAATCTGGAGAGCTCTGTACCTGTTTCAGATCTCATGCAAGTACCTCATCGCAACCAATCACTGTTGGAAAGAAGTGGAAGATCTGATAGGAGGGTTAATGCAGGTAAAAGTGTTCCTGAGATACATGTATCTTGATTTAATGTCAGAAAACTCCAAAATTGTTTTAATACCCTAGAAACAGCTGGTCATAAGATTTTAACAAACCAGAATGACAGAAGTGTCTGATGAAAGGAAAAGAGGATATGCTTTAAAAAAATCTTTGAGACCCTCCCAATAATGAAACAATTTTAAAAATGGCAGAACTATATTAAAACATATTTCACTTTGAACAGATTGGCTTTAAAAAGCTTGTATTTTAAAGCTAAATATTTGTAATAAGGTCAGGAGCATAAACTGTATTTCCAAAATACAATGCTTGGTCCAGATGTGAGTTTATATCTATTTTGGCTTAATTTCTTGGATTTGGAGTAGCATCTTTTCTTTTGTTCTGATTAGAATCCTTTGATTTAACAACTACTAAATGAGAATATACATAATTGTATTACTGAAAGTAAATACAATACCTAATTGTATTGTTAGAAGTGGATACATTCTCAAACGATTTATTATAATTTTATTATGGTTGAGTAAACTTGGATATTTGTGGCATGCTTTTATAGATTAAGCATTACATGTTCATTACAAGCATAGAGTAGCTTTATTAATATCTCAAAAGAAATGTTAAGAGAGGGTATCATCAGAAAATAGGGTGCTTGAATTATGTATAACTACAAAACTTGAAAGATTAAGTATGCAGAAAAGTTCTGGAAGTCATATTTATATGAATATGCTCATAGTCCAGATTCCAAACTCTTCAATGTAGTTCAAAATGCTGGATCTGAAATGTTACCCCTTTGACATAAATGTAGTTGTCCATGTCTACATTCCCAAAATGAACCTATATTTGAGATCCTTGTGATAATTTGTGATAATCTTTTCCACGGATTGAAGAATTAGCTCCATAAATAAACAATACAGATGTAATAATCATAATAAAAGAATCCACAGTAGGTCCCTCAGCTGTGCTGCAAGTATCTTTTTTGCCTGCCTTTGCAGTTTGAATGACAGATGTACATACCAGAGCATTGGACCACTGGTTCAGCTGTCAGCCTGGCCTATCTATTAAGGTTCCAAGCAGGCTTCCTACCTTTTTACAAGGTTTTTTACATTGACAATAAAATGTTTAACCATATACAGCCATCTTTCAGCTTATATTGAACAAGGATTATTATGAAATTGTACAGAATTATTTTAGAAGGTGATTGAGGAAAGAATGTTATCACTTACCAGAACCAGCTAACAAAAATTGAACACAATGAAATGCTTCCAAATCAGCATTTTCTTTTAATTTATTGAAGCAACTTCTGTATTGTCCTTTAATATTCATTTTCAGACTGGTTTGTATATAAGAAATACATTAATAAATATAATCAAAATATTAAAAGTAATTACAGGCAGCATTACAAGGAAGGGACAGAGCCCTATCATCTCAGGGCTCACTGTTTTATTTGTATGCTTGTCTATCTCTTTGTTGACCACGGCAACCATTTAAAACCTTAGGTGAGTTAGGGCCATTGTGTTGCATATTTCAAAACAGCCACTGTAACATGGCTTTCTGCTGGCAAGTAGAGTGAGATATTAAATCCTATTTACTTGAAAAAGCAGGCTGTTTTGCTTCATTAAGGGGTATTTTGGCAATGATGAAGCAATATGGGCATAAACATAGCACATCCAGTTGTGGAAAGGCTTATAAACTGGCAAGAGATAAACCTTTCGTTAGCATGCTGATACCCATAATTGACAGAAACATGAAGCTCTGTGCAGTCCCCTGTACTTAGAAGATACACATCTAAATAATATTTAAATGGGTATGCACAGTTTAAAGCCCACAGGAGAGTGATTGGACTTGGTTTAATTAAATGAGCTTGAACCCCCTGGTAACTGTATTATGGTTCAAAAGAAAATAGTTATTGTGTGCAGGCCTCTTTGCGCCTGGCTGAGACAGTAAAGAGCCAATTCCCAGCGCTATGGCGCTTACATGTGAGGAGTTTCTTCGTTCATTTGTTTTGCTATGAAAGGAATGAATGAATGAAAGAAAACTAGATTACAAAAGTGTAGAAAGGCTACAGTGTTCCCAAAATAAGCATAATGCAAGATAGTACAATTCAAAGATTGGTACTAACATAAGGCCTGGGCAAAAACGTGCAGTATTGCTTCTCTCTATTCGTGCAGCTTAACCTCCTCAGTTCACCCAGCATCTACCAAAACAGTGGAATATTTGTTTGCATGGAGGCCTTGCCTTTCATTTTTGGAATCACATGTATAACCCCATGCACACCCATACACCCACTGTATAGGTGTAATTCATGACATGGCATTTCTGCAAAGGCTTAGTTTGCAGAATTTATGTAGTGTGATGTCAGATTATGAAGGTTAAGTGTGCATGTGACTGTCATCACAGGACTTATGCCTAATGTGTCCTCACAGGGCTATATACATATCTGAACAGTTGTGGATAAATGAAAGTGTGTCAGCTTTTTACTTTCCTCCTGGAAACCCAATTTGCTTTAAGCGTACACAAGTACTATCAAGTGACTTTACTCCAATTTTAAATACAAGTGAAGGATCAGTAGCAAAAATTAAGCAGGGCCGGGCTAACAGTAAGCTTCTCAAAATGAAACTTGCCCATATATGTCACTGAAGGAATGAAATACTCTAAGCTTGGGTAGAGATTAGGCACAGGGTTTCTAACCATCAGTATCCTTTGAAGGAAAAGCCCTACCCATGTGATGCTTTTGGTTAAGTGCTGGAGTATCTGTGCTTCCTAAGGATACAACAGATCTTTCTATTCAGTAAAATGTTGATTCTCTAGACTTCCAGGTGACTTTGATAAAATGGACAGGTGTTTTTTTTTTCGCTCAGATCTCACCCCCAAGTAAAGTCCATTGTTTCTGAACAGTCCATACAATTGATATAGTTGGCATCAATTTACTGCATTTAACCAAATTACGATTTAACCGACACTTCTTCATCACCAATAGACCATTAAATTGAGGTTTAACTATATTTCTAGCTTCATTCCCTAAATTTAATCTCAATTCTGGATGTTCAGGCTGAGCTTTATCCAGATCGCTGAGCCATATTGGATGAATGCTGTCATTTCAAGACTGTTTTAAAGAGAGCCAGTTTGGTCTAGTGGTTAAGGTACTGGGCTAGAAACCAGGAAATTGTGAGTTCTAATCCTGCCTTAGGCATGAAAGCTGGCTGGGTGACCTTGGACCAGCCACTCTCTCTCAGCCCAACTCACCTCACAGGGTTGTTGTTGTGGGGAAAATAGGAAGAGGAAGGGGTATTAGGTATGTTCCCTGCCTTGAGTTATTTGTAAAAATAATAAAGGCAGGATAAAAAATAAAATTAAAAACTGATTATTGGGGAAAGTATCTGATGAAAATATTCCTCTTCATTTGTAATAAGGCTGTTACGGTTTTTTGGCCCATAAATCTTACATGTCTGATTATCTTCAGAATCCCTTGGAGACCAACTGAAGGTGGGATTTAGTAGGAAAGAAAAGCTTTAATTGATAAATTTACCAATCATAACTAATTTTTTGTAAAATAATTCATGTACTTGAGATGGGCAGCCATATAAATTTAATGAATGAAGAATGAATGAATGAATGAATAAATAAATAAATAAATAAATAAATATAATACTAGTCATATTGAAGTGCTGCCTGTCTGGAAAATGGTAATATGTTTTTTGTATCATATATAATTCCCTTTCCCATAAATACACACATGCACCTATAGAACCTGACTAGTTCCATGGGATTGTAAGGTTGCCAAGATGTGATCATAGTATGATTAAATTACTTGTTGTTGCAATGGGATCAAAGAAAAAAAAATAAAAAGGAGTAATTTATTTCTATTCCTGGTCTGATAAAAGTTCTTTTAAAAATGGTCTATTTTAAAATGTTCTTAGCGTAGTCTGTGTAGAATGTAAGAAACAACAATGTCTCATTGTCTAAGCAACTGCCAATTCATTTGCTGTGTAATGAGAACATTCATGCTTCTCTAACTGCTACCATTTTGGCCTTTTTTTTTTAAAGATAGCTTTGCTGACATTATTGACTAGGGCTCTAGCACTTGAAGGTCTTTGATGCAGTACAACCTAGAATTAAAAGAAAATACTGCTTCAGTGCTTATGGACATTGTTAAAATAATAAAATAATCACAGTACACCTAAAAGCCATACTCACTGTTGCTTAATATTATAGAGACAATTTTTCCATGTAGTTGAAGGCCAGGTTATTAGCAAAACCAGTGAACCTTGAAACTAGAAAAATCAAGAAGTGCACTGAAGTCATAAAATGAGATATCCTGTAAACATATGAGCATCTTGCACTTTCTATAATTGGATTTGTATTTTATGACTTTTTTGTTACTGTTATATGGAAATTTCACCAAAGTCATATACAATAGAATGACTATGAACTAGAACTCTAGCAGTAATGGAATAGCTAGCCCAATGGCAGCTTTGTGCATGGCTGAATCCTGCAGCAAAGTAGGTAAAGCTTTTCCCCTGAGAGTGCAGGTGGACCAGTTGTGGATCCTTCTATATAATGACATCCATGTCCTGGTAATTGCCATGCTGGAACATTACAATGCATTAACCAATGTGGTGTAGTGGTTAATACATTGGGCTGATGGTGGGGAAATCAAGATTAAACCTCTACTAGCCATAATGCTCAATAGGGACTTTTTAGTCAGTCATGATTTTTCAGTGTAAGTTACCTTACAGAATTTATATACCATTTCCTAGCTGAAGCATCTCTAACTGGTTTACAATAAAGGCAACAGTGGAATACATAATAAACAATACATTAAATCAATATAAATCAATATTAAATAAACTACAGAACATTAATTAAAAAGCAGGGGGGATATTCTTCCAGCATTTATAACAGGAAGGCCTGGGTGAAGAGGTGAGTTTTCTTAAAAACTCTTAAGGCACTTAAAATATGATGGAGTTGCTCTGAGTTGTTCTGAGGATAATCCTGGAGGGCAATATCATGTACAACATTTGAACTTTCAGAGGAAGAAAGGTAGGATGTCAGTAAAAAATAAATTATATATGGATCTGCCTTTAAATATTTCACAGATCTTCCACTAATATGTAACAAAATAAGACCTGAAGACCATCACTTTCTGTTATTTTTCCTCAGTATCTGATATTCAAAACTGGGCTGCTTTTCTACACTGATGCTCTAAATAGTTACTACTAATATGCCCTGTAGCTATTTGATAAACTTAATCATGAATGTGTCTAATCATCAAATCAGTAGGATAATTGTGAAGAAGCATTTCTCTGAAATCATTTGTTTCAGTGGCAGATGGACAAATATTTCCCTCTCTACACCATTCATAATTTTTACATTATTTCCCACTGTTTGCTTGCTTTATAACATTTCTGAAATATGATCTTGATTTCAGATTTCAGAGCTACAATTTCCAGGAAGGTCATTGAGGTTGAGGAGCAGAATTTCCTACCATTTTATATATAACAGACTATATTGTATAGAATACAATTAGAAACAAGATATTGATATGGGTATACAGTATGTATATGCCTCGTGTGGCGCAGAGTGGTAGGCGGCAGTATTGCAACCGAAAACTTTCCCCACGACCCGAGTTCGATCCCAGCGGAAGCTGGATTCTTGGGTAGCCGGCTCAGGTCGACTCAGCCTTCCATCCTTCCAAGGTTGGTAAAATGAGGTCCCCGCTTGCTGGGGAAGGTGACGACTGGGGAAGGCAATGGCAAACCACCCCGCTATTGCCTGCCAAGAAAATGTTATGAAAGCGGTGTCCCCCCAAAGGGTCAGACATGATTCGGTGCTTGCACAAGGGACCTTTCACATCACATATACTATGTATATAAGCATATACAGTATGTATATAAGCAATAATAGTGATTTTAAACCAAGAATATTTAGTATTTTGTTCTAAGCCAACTGATGTAGTATATGAATTGGCAAGCATATGGAAAAGTGCCTAGAAACAAAAAATATTTAACATTTCATTGTATTTTTCCCTTAATCTTCCTAATTCTAAATAATGCAATTTCTCCCTTTCATAAACTACTTTTTCTACTTTCTTAGAACAACAGTTCTAGGCTTGACAATGGATGAAACAAGCTGGTATAACTGAGACATTCCTGTCCCATTCTCATCTCTGTTACTGTAGTAGAATAGGGGAAGACTGGTAAAAGTCCTCATTAATGGAGTATGTGGGCACACTTTTAAACTATATTGGTTGGTGGGGGGGTTGCCTTCAAGTCTGTGCTGATTCCTGGCGACTGCCTGGACAAGTCCCTGCAGTTTTCTTGGTAATATTTCAGAAGTGGTTTGCCATTGCCTCCTTCCTGGGGCTGAGAGAGAATGAATGGCCCAAGGTCACCCAGTTGGCTTTGTGCCTAAGGTGAGACTGGAACTCATGGTCTCCCAGTTTCTAGCCTGTGCCTTAACTGCTATACCAAAGTGGCTCTACATTGTGTTTTACTTATAAATACAATGTTTTACTACATTGTATTTTATTACAAACTGTTGCATTTTTATAATGCTTATAGAATATTATAAAATGTATTACAATTGATCTGTTGTAATTCTGTGTGTGTTTGAGGAATCTGTGAGTACATTATTTTAATGAACTAAGGTAAAGGTAAAGGTTTCCCTTGACGTAAAGTCCAGTCGTGTCCGACTCTAGGGGGCGGTGCTCATCTCCGTTTCAAAGCCTTGGAGCCGGCATTGTCCATAGGACACTTCCGGGTCATGTGGCCAGCATGACTCACGGAACGCCGTTACCTTCCCGCCGAAGCGGTACCAATTAATCTACTCACATTTGCATGTTTTCGAACTGCTTGGTGTGCAGAAGCTGGGACGAGCAACGGGAGCTCACCCCGCTGCGCGGTTTCGAACCGCCGACCTTCCGATCGACAGCTCAGCGGTTTAACCCGCAGCGCCACCGCGTCCCTTTTAATGAACTAAGGAAAAATAAAACTGGGCATCTGGGGTGATCCAGAGCTGTTTTCTGTATCCGGATAGCATCATTTCTGTTGGTGGCTTGGAGCTGCCAATTGGTCCTCTCCCAGCAGTCTGTTATATTTCTAACCTTCGCCACCTCTCTGCCAATGAAGATGTAATGGTTCTGGCAGCAGAGGAAAAGACCAGTCCTTCTCTCCACTGAAAGCCATCTGTGTTTCTGTGCTAGGCATGTTGTAGGTGAACCTTCTCCTCATCTAGTATAGAAGCATGGTGGGTTAATGGAGAAAGCACTGTAAGATCCATGTGTCTATTGCTGCTCCAGTGCCTTAATCATCTGCAAAAGGTTTTACTTTTTTTTGTTCACCAGGGGGAGTGGCCAAAAAAATGACAAAATTCTCCATCCTCTACCAGGATTCCTGCTTGTCCCCACTGCATTCACCCTCAATCAGGAAGTCTTTAAGGGGCCCTGTGATTGGAGGGATGGGTGGGAGAGGCTTATATGCTGAACGTCAGACTGCCTCAGAAATATGGTGGGAAGTTGGAGGATTACTTGAATCATTGCCAAGCCCAGAGAGGACAAGTGAAATATGATCACTAAAAAAGACAGATGTTTTAAATAGGTAATTCCATCCTTTGACCATCTGGCAATCTCCAATGCCAGATGAAAACTGCTTGAATTTTCAGCCAGCCAGCAATATTGGCTGAAAAACCTGGTAACAGTAATCCCAGCATGACTGATAAATGCCAAATTGGAGAAAGCTAGACCATTATGTAACTTTAAGTATATCAGGTATGTCAGACATTATGGTTCCATTAGGACCTGTGATCGACGGAAACTGTTTCTGATGCTGGAATAATCTCTACAGATCTTCAGTAACATGAAGCTTGTGGGATAATTTTGTTGAAACACTACATAGCTTGCATCAGCGATCTCCTCCGTCCCAGCCATAACATCCAAATCAAAGATGTTACATGTGCATATACTGCATAGTTCTTCATGGCTGCCTCTTCTAATTATTTTGAAGTTCTGTAGATAAATTGCTGATGCTTGCAATGGCCTTCCACACAGTAACGCTTGTGTCTCAGGTTAGCACAAATGGTGTCTGTCTTCCTCTGTTTATTTATCTGCAAATAGCCAGAGCTGAGTATGTGAAATATTTCATACATTGAACACCCTGTCTGTATTTTCCAGGTACTCTTTGAAGGTAAGGATTAGTTTTTCCAATCTACATTTTTATTTTCTTTACCTGCTGCGATTTAGGAGGTTAATGTTTTCATTCCCTTAGTCCAAGCAATGATTGAACTAGCTAAGGAAATACTTGTAGTCAAATTGCCAGCAGATCCAAGAAATAGTGTTACCTACCAGATTGTTGGTAAGTTAGAGGAACTGAATCCTGGTTGCAAAGGTTAGGTCATGACCATTCATAAGTTCTGAATACACCCTGAATTAATTCTAGGAACATCTATTAGAATAGGAAACATTAGAGAGTGTGTTCCAAATAGGCCTGGAAAAAATAAAAACAGAAATCTGTTACACAAAGAAAAGTCAAAATTTATCTTCTCCTACAACAAAGTGCAGGATACAGGTCTTAAGTTACAGAAAGACAGGTTCCAGTAGAATATTGAAAAAACTTCCAGAGAGTAAGAGCCATTGGACAATAAAACCGATTAGCAAGGAATGTTGCAAGCTCCACTTTACTAGGTGTTTTCAAGCAAAAATTGGACAGACACCTGTCAGGAATGTTTTAATTTGGATTTCCATGCTGAACAGGTGATTGGGCTTCATAACTGGAAAGTTACTTCCAGTCAGGAGAAATATTGTTGAGTTTTACCCCTAAGTTTTTTTCCTTCAGGTTTCTTGGGCACACTTCTGTGGATATCCACAGGGATATTTGTATGCATGGAAGGCTAGTATTTCTCTCTTGTTCATTTTAGTTCAGTCATCCACAGTCAGATGCCTTCCAACTCTGTTGAAAGAATTCTATTACCATTCTGTATGTGAATTCTGGGTCCGTAGTCTCAGCACATCTGAAGCACACCAGTTTCTAAAAGGCTGCCTTAGTTCAACAAAACAGTGACACCAGAACTATAAGTGTTACTTCAGGCTGATTGTTACCAACACATGTAACAGATGCAGACTTACCTTGCCTTCACAAAAGAGGCAAGCTTCCAGCAACATGTATCAAAAAAGTTTTGCTTCCCTAAATTGATTACATATAGATGTCTCATTTGAAAGAAGAGTACTTGTTGGAATTTGTGTGTGTAATCTTACCCTTCCTTCTAATAAATACTGTTAATCAGAGTTCTTAGATTCTTATTCTTTGAATTAACTGTTTTCAGTGAACACTTCAAGGAGGAAAACTAACAACATAAAGGACATGTTAGGTCTTCTATAAAAAAAACTTTCTTATTTTATAAAGTCTGTGGTCCAGCTTTATTTTCTTTGTCCCACCCCCCTCACCCCACAAAAACCACCAGCTACCTTACAATATCAACATTATTTCTGTATATGTATTACCTGCTGCTCTCATCCTGTCAAACCACCATATTTGTTCCAGTGTAGAATTACACAGCTTTTATAAAACAGTATAAAATTCAAAGGCCAGGCTAACTTTGCGTGATGACTTACAGTTTAAAAAAAAAGTTACATAAATGAACTTAAAACTAGAAAAGTATTACCAAACAACATTTTGAGCTGAATACTTTTTTCTCATGAGGTTTATTTCATTTACTTAATTCAAAGCATTTAATGAGCTGTTGCTCTGTGTTATTATTAATATCAGTTACAAATAATGCAGCATATTCATCATGCTGATGTGCAATAACCAATAAATCTAGCTTAGTAACCAGTAGATTATTATGACTTGTCTTTGTTATTCATTTCAGTCATATGGATCATGATGGATGTTTCTGATATCCACATGTTATCAGACTAATTCTGTGGGAATTTCATACCAATTCATCATATAATGTACGTGTAATTATTTCACCAAAAAATCTGAAGCATTTATATTTATAAGAAGGGAGTGTTCCAGTGCACAAGCCAATCTCAGAAGAAAATGTTGGTCAAGTATTGACCTGAAATGTTATAGATAGTTTACTTTTATTAAATGTTCCATTCTCCCCTCTTAAAATGTTATTTTTTTTCTTTATGATTTATTTCCTCTCTTGAGCCATAATAACCATGCTGTGAAAATGTATGTAGGAGTTGATAACCTAATTTTAAAGTTTCTTTTATTAGACAGTAACTTACTTGGATCAAATGAAGGATGAACTATGCTTTCTAGAAAAGGTCTTTCCCAGTGAAATAATATTAGTGGATTTGAAAGGAAGAGTCTGTTTGCAACCATTTCGAAGTTAAGAATCTGAAAAGATGAAGAATTACAGTCTGATATTCTTTTGTGAATCCTGGTGACAGTTCCTAAGTCAAACTACAATTTAAATATTGTAGAGATTTAGTTTGCAGTCTTATGTACATGTATAAGCTACATTGTTTAATATATTGCATTTAATTCCAATTTAGATTTATCACATGGCTGAATCATGTTGGCTTAATTACAAATAAAATTTGGTACATCAATAAGGAGTGGTAACTGTGGGCTTTTTGTGTATATGAGATTAATCCAAAAAGAAATCTTACTTTCAAATGGACATTATTTGGAATGTTTGGAATTGTGTAAACCAAGTGAACAAGGCAAAAGGGTACCAATTGACAGGACAGGCAATTGACTGCCCTAAAGAGCTGTGAAGGGGAATTGAGCAAGTCTGGGAGAAGACCAAGCTACTTTAAGGTGCTGTGTTCCCGCTCCTGTATGCTCTGAAGCACCTTTTGGAGACTGAAGCTAAAGCATTGCACAGCCTCATTATCTAATGTTATCTTGATAATGTATCATTTTGAAGTTTATAGGGATTTCTTGTATCCTCACTGCTTTTTTTAGCATTATTGAGGTGCCGTCTCCATTGTGTAACTACATTAATGTCTTTAAATTTACTAAGAATGGTTTAATCATTACACTCTGTTCCTTCTGTATTTTTCTGTAGGATGGGTCATTGGGCAACATTGATGATCTGGCTCAACAGTATGCAGATTACTATAATACCTGTTTTACCGATGTGTGTGAAAGGATGGAAGAGCTGCGTAAACGAAGAGTATCCCAAGACCTTGATATGGTAAGCTGATGAGGAAGACTGCTCATTTGCAAACTAAGCACACATTTTAAGAACTCAGGAATGTCCAATCTTGTGTCTTTAAATAGGTACTCTAGGTTAGTCATGCATTTCATTTTATCTAAGAACATAGCTTTAAGTAATACTTTGATAATATTTCATGTGAGTAATCTTCTAGAAACACTGGATTTCCCCCCCTTACTGTTGTTCAGCCCTGACTAAAAGTGCAAGCAAGACTGCTAGTTTGCAGGACTCAGGAAGAGTTCCTATTATGTTGCCATTCCTGCCCTCTGGAATGATCTTCCCCCAGAGATTAATGTGGCTCCCACCCTTATTTATTCAGGAAATTATTGAAGATCTGGTTGTTCTCCTAGGCCTTGAGCATAGGATGACCATGGAGCCCTTTTTCATTTTGTTTGCTTTGCTTTGCTTTATTCTATTTTATTTTGTTTTGTCTTGTTTTTGTGTCTTGCTCTTCTGGTTTATAAATGAATGAATGAATGAATGAATGCTAAAAATATATTATACAGCAGCGGCTTTTCCACTTTCTTAAAGTCAAGGAAATTTAACATGCAAATGGCATCCTTAGTTGTATCCTTTCCCTAAGCAGAGGCAACAAATGTCTTCAGTAATCTGGATCCCAGCTAGTCACAGGTATGTACAAGGATGTTAAGTTCCTCCACCTCATTAGCCTGGAATATGATAGTAAAACCATTGAGTAAAACCCAGCATCCAAAAGACCTTCTGCCAGCTATATTTACAAACTAATGTGGCTAGCTTTGCTCAGGACTTTGACAGAGGACTACTACCAAGCATCCTCTATATACAGTTTTCAGCCCATTCCTCAGTCCTAGTACTGTGGAATAAGTCTTACATCTTCACATCAAGAGATACAGTATATAAGAGGGGCCTCTCTACTAAGGCCACTAAACATCTACCAGCATTCATCATGGGATCTCCAGCTTGTATTTCATCCACACCTGGCTCCATTCATCCACACCTGGCTCCATTCAATCACCTACACATATCCTTAGAGCACCTGAGATAGAAGGTAACATTTCTGATAGCCAAGGTAGTATCATAAATAGGCATATTCTCTTCCCAGAAGGAGTTCTGCATCATCCAGCCAGCCATCATCACCCTGCAGCTACTCTCAGCCTTCATTGCTAAGGTGAATTCAGTCTTTCATTAGGGCCAGAAAGTGATTCTCCCTCCATTCTGCCCTAGCCCCAGATCTAAGTTAAAGAAGGATTGGCATAATCTGAACATTTAGCTCTACCTGACCTAAACAGAGGATTTCACAGTTTCTAGTTTCTTTTGGCAGCTCATAGTGATTGCCAGGTAGATAAAGACTTGTTTCAAACTAGCCTTTGAAACTTGAAACAAACTTATCTACAGGGGATTGAGGGTCACTCCACTAGAAATGTAGCTACCTCAGTTTCCCACAACACTAATGTTTTCCTATAGGGCTGCCATGTGGTCCTCCATGTCCTTCTTACACCTCAGTTGGAGCATCTTTTGTCAGGAGAAGAGTTTGCAACAAAGTCTAGGGCCCTCTAGGCAAGGATCCTCCCTCAGGGACAGTTCTGAATATGTCCCACTTCAAAAGGCCCTGGCTCTGTTGTAGAAAAATAGTAGATTGAAATTTACCTGAAGGTCCTTTTTCTACAGTGGAGATAGGGCATCCAGCCCACCAAGGTATTATCAGAAAAAAGGAGATAATCATTGGGCCCCCTTCAGTATTTGCAACCCACAAACATATCTCTGCTGTCCTCCCACCTTTTCAAATGTTATATATTTGAGTGTTCTTTCTGGCTTGTCATCCTCAAAAATGGGGAAGAGTACTTTTCCCTCTCATGGGAGTCATCACCAGAATCTTTTCTATCCTGGCCTCCAAAATGACCACTTCAGAATGTTCTGCCTCTGCTGTAGAAAAAGGATTTTTGATATAAGTCCAATATACTGTCCTCTAGACCTTCTGTGGCAGAAGAATTAATCACAAATTCTGAAGCATAATTTCTAGTCCACGCTAAATTAAACTCGGGTTTGATGGTACTATTTAGTTCCAGTGGTGATTGCGAGGCAGTGAAGCAAGGAGTTTAACAGCAAGCATCACTAATCAGAGCAATAGTAGATCCAAGTTTTGTGTGTGTGTTTGTGTGTGGCGGTGTGTTTTCAATTGGTCTGTCAGGTAAAGCGTGCAGTATGACTTAACTCTCCTAAATTGAACATCTTACTTATTTTGTGTCGCTCTGAAAGAGAGTGCAGCATTATTATAAATCACTGTGTGTGTGACAGGCCTTTAATTGTTGCTTGAGTCATAGTATTCTTTCTTGTTGGCTTGCTTACACAAAAATACTTTTAGAAATTGATGCTACGTAAGATGCAAGACCTGTGCAAGCCTGGCTGGCCTTAGCAATTTTTTATTTCCTGGGCAAATAACATTCTTTGTCACCTCCCACACAGCTGGGAAATAGTGCCTGTTTTTTAAGAAAATGCATAACTGATCTACACATGGGATCTACACAGTGTCAGCACAATACAGATGTGGCTCAGATTCCTAGTGATAAAAAGAATAAAAATAATATGAAGGACTAGGCCAGAACCAGCTATTAAAACAAGAACTCTGTATACTTGCACACTAGACAAATAATCTCTGTAAGAAAGTAGCCCTGTATTACTGAAAAGTCTTTGCCATATTCAATTAATCTGAATTAGTTATGCATTTTGCGGGCTGAAAATCTCTTTCAGAGAGGCAAGCTTTATAAGCTCTCAGATTCTTTCCAGTTTGGATAAGCATTCTGGAGACAAACCACTTTCCCAACTCCCCAAACTCTCTCACCAGTCCATGGCTGCAGGCTCTGACTTCTCTTTCTGGACTTCAAAGGGAAAAGAGTTGCCTACCATGCGGACCACTTCTGTGCTGCTGTGCACCATGACAGGGCAGCAGAAGGTAAGGGGTAATGCGCCCTTATTTTTGCACTCTACCATTGCTCCTGCCAGCAGTAGCTGGTACGTGTAATGGTTGCCTATTCTACAACACCATCAGACTCATGAGTAGGAATTCAAAGATATCCGATTTATTAAAGAACAGTAAGCAGGATCACAAAGAAAGCTGAGAATGATGAAAGCGCGCCAAATTCAAACTGAAAACCCTCGGTGCAAATGAAATCCCTCCCCCTGTAGAATCTTCTCAAGTTCACAATCCCAGGTGCTCCTAACGGTTTCTGATGGTCTGCGGGAAAAGGCCTTGAACAGAGAACATAACCCAAACACATTCCATTGTACTGATTTCACATACAGAGCTTGGTACAAGGTCTCATAGCAGCTCCCTCCCAAACAGAAACACGCGTCAGCACCATGGCATGTGAAACGTTACGATGTATAAACTACATTGAGTCAGTGAACATGACAGTAAGTCTCCAAGAAGAAATGAGAGAATATTTTGAAGAAGGAAAAATCAGCTAACAATTCCAAATACCGGATTTACACAGAAAATAAATTAAGCTGTTTGATATAATTCCACACCTTTCTAAGCTGGTATGAGGGGAACAGATTATTTCTGTTTATTTGTAATGTTTCAAAATCCTCAGTGGTTTGTTATAACTTCTGTTTTGGAAAGTATCATTTGAATGGTTGATGGTCTCCTTTTGGCATGGACAGCAGGAATGCCTGTGCTGGATAACGTAGACAGCCTTCCGTAGCTCCTTGGCCTGGTTTTGGTTTGGGGGGATGGTGTCTCCTGAACATATTTTTCTTTCTAAAACTTTTTTTTTTAATTTTGCAAATCTTCAAGCTGATCCTTCTCTTCCACTGATGAATATGATGCTTCGGTTGGAAAAGTTCAGAGCATGTACCTTTTTTAAAGCTTGTAACTGAAAATGAAATGGCATAAAAGGGAAAAAGGGTAAGATGGACAAACAAAAACTAGTGCGCTGAGGTAGCAATTCCTGCTGTTATAAGAATCTTAATTCTCCCATAGCCTCAAAGGCTGATGAAACTGTTTTCTCAGGAAGACTAATGAAGGCTTTGCTTTCTTTCCATCCTATGCCTCCACTTGCTGTAATGGCTACTGGCTGACAGGGAATAAGCAACTGGCTTCTTAAGATATACCTCTGCATTTTAAAGGCCATGAGTCCTTTTTATTCGATTTTTATTCACTCTATGACGTCTGCCTCCTGCAAGTCATGAGGATTATTGGATGTAATTCTAGCATTCAAGCTAGTTGTGCTATTAATTTTTAGGTTTCTTAATTCATTTTAATTTTGAACATCATAACTATATGGTAGCTTCCTTCCAAATTTTATTGATTTTCCCAACAACAGAGATTTTCAGGCAAAGGCAGTTCGGTAGCCAGATCATTCGTTTTCTCACTGTTTTATGATTTAGATGTTGCTAGCCTGAAGTTCAGAGAATACCCCAAAATAGACTTTCTGTGGGAAACAGTACTATCACCCTGTTCTTCCTTTAACAGGGAGAAAAAAGTTGAAACCTTTGTCTGTTTTTTTTTTCTTCCCTGGAAGTAATTCATTTACTTTCTCCAATGTTGGAGAAAGTTCCATGTTCCTGTATCCTTTCTTGGTAAAACCATAATTTATACCAGAGGCCTCATTTGTTGAGTTCAATAAATAAACAAAGGGCTGACTCTTTCCTTTAAAAGAATGTGATTAAAAGCCTACTCACCGGCAGGCTGTTAATATTGCCCAAATAACTAGTTATAGCACACAGGGAGGCTCTACCACTGTTACAAAATCCACTGTATACCTCACATTAGGAGCAGCTTCCCCCAAAAAATGGCTTACGCTCAAGGGTTAATTGATACTAGTGTGCCAAGCCCTAACATGGGTAACCCCCAAGTATGCTGGGCAGCACTAACCGAATTCCTAGCCAGAGCAGCCAGTTTTGGGAGCTATGGTCCAAAGTTTTGAAGGATTCTAGTTTAGGAAAAACTGATCTAGTTCAGAGATCAAGGACCTCTTTTATGTCCAAATGGAAGATACAGCAGTTCTGTCTTAAACTCATCTGGCTAAATTGAAGGGAATTCTCTATCTGTAAAACAGTAGTAGTTTCTTTGGTGTTAATTAAGCCTGTTTTATGGATAAAGAATTCCCTTCAATTTAGCCAGATGAGTTTAATTTGGCTCACATTCAGTTCAGCTGAGCAGGATGAGGTGGGAAAAGCCCTGAGTTGGATTAGTGCACATCAAAGATATATAACAAATAGATATTTAGACCTGAACAAATGCAAGCCAGAATGATATATGGATTGAGAGCTCTTCCTTGCATGAGGAAAGAGTGATTAGAAGAAAAAGACAGCAGGTGCCGGTATATCCACAGTATGTTATGTGTCAAGTATTTCAAGCAATCATTCAACCAGATTATGATCACTACTGTGCCCAGAGCAAAATTTGCAAAACTCAAAAGTACCATCCTCACTCTATTTTTGTCAGTGTTCCTGAATTTGTTTGTCTGTGTTTGCTCTTGCACCTATTTAGCCCTAGTGAAGAAACTTTTCTTCTTCATTCCATCCATACTACTTTGAAAAGCAATGCCCCTGTTCAGGATCCCAGCCTTCTCCCTTATTCTGTATGGATGGATGGGTTTAGTAAATGTGCATGCAGCCAATTCAGTTCAGCTCTGTATAACACTTTTCTTACCTGGACTATTAAATGAACATTGTACAAGAGACCTAGTGGCAGGTATAATTCTCCAGTCTGGTCTCTGTGATTTATACCTGTGGGTTCTACACCCACACAGCATCTTGTTCATAATATCCTAAAGAAGGTCTTGGGCAGTAACTCTGTCTTCCTCCACCACATGCAACGTCTAAACATAAGGCAGTTTCCATTTTTCCCACTTCTCTTCTGGCAACGGCAGAAGTAGCATTGTTAGGCTTGTTTTGGAGATTGTCTTATTATGACATCTCAGACTTTCTTTGCTTTAGAGACTCACGTGTTTGGGTGTGATCATTCTGTATCTTGGCCCGAATGCCCCCAAGGCCATATTGAAAAACGTCAGTGCTGCATGAATACACTTCTGCCATCAGACCGCAGTCTCTGTGTTTGATTTGTTTGGAAAAGGATGCAGTAAAACTCTGCCCCCAGTGCAAATGTTTATGAAGCAAGCTTATTGTAACAGATCCACCCATTTTTTTAGCACCTCTGTGAAAGCAATTTCTCAGCTGACTTGCAGCTAATTAGTACCCAAGGTTATTTTATTGTGGTTTATTTGTAAATCCCTAGATTCCAGTCATATAGAGCCCAAGGCACTCATCCATATCCCAACTTATTTGTACCAGGAACCAAGCTAACACTAACCAAGCTAGTTAATCAGTGTCAAACTTTCAAACATATATCTTTCTAAGTGTTGTACAACAGACAGTAACAAGCAGGTATAATTTTTCCCAGTTGTTTTCCTTATCCAATACTGGGCAGAAATTGGACCGTGTAAGCACAGCAGCTAAAACCTCTTCTGAGAACGAGGATGGGTATATCAGTGTGGCATGGTGTTTAAGGTGTGGACTGGTACTATGGAGACTGGTTCTAGTCCAGTTTCAGCCACTGAGAAACTTTGGGCCAGTCATTCTCTCTCAGCTCAACCTACATTTTAGTGTTGTTCTTGTGGGAAAAAATGGAGAAAGAGTTACATATACTATTCCTGAAAAAAAAATGGGATGTGAATCAAATAAACAAATAAGTAAAAAAATATGTTTGTTTATTTATTTATCTATCTATCTATCTAATTTATCCCCGCCCATCTCCTCCCGTCAGAGGCCCCTGGGCGGTTTACAACGATCGATTAAAACCATCACAATAATACAAAAAGTAAAATACAGTAAAAAAAATACTATAAATAGAAATAAAGAATAAAGAATAATTGAATGTTGCTGCTGCTGTTGCGACTTTGTTGACTTCATGAAATGTTGTGGCTGACATCTGTGAGACTGACCTGCATAACTGCCTGCAGAGTCTAGATCTGCAAGATTCAAATGGATATACATTGTTAGACAGGGGCTTCAGTGTTAAGATAATGGTTTTATCCTTGGGCACTGAGGGTTGTATGTTGGGTTGCATGTTATGGTTTTCATGCTTTTAATCCTTATACGCTGCCCAGAGTCACCTGTATAAGATGGGTGGCCATATCAATCAAATAAATCAAGCAAGCAAGTTTGGGATCATAGAGAGTTCTGCTTTATTTTTGTGGCACTTTCTAAAGTTGCTAAAAATTAAGTAAAGTTAGCAGCAATTCAACACTATCACTGTCAGTGTAAGAGGCAGATGAGGGATGGGCAGTGGGTAACAGTTTGAGGAGTTAACCATGATGGTTCATGCTTCTCGTCCTTACCTGGGAGAGCTTTGCCACTTCCCACTCTCCCCATTGGGTGATGAAGAGATATGTATGGAATATCTGTGAAACCTACTGAGGCTGTTCTTTTAACTGCTGGTGAAATGAAACATTTCAGTACAGTGTACTTAAGACAATGTGCATCAAAGAATTTGCAGCATCAAGAGTGCAGGGAGAGGCCAGGAGTTGAAACAGAATGTCAGTACAGGGAGGAAGAAGATAACCCTCATATCCCAATTTTTCACCACTTCCTCTTGACAGCATTGACTCTTCCCTTTGTAACTCATCTTCTAGGATGCTGTGCATGGGCAGGTTCATTTTCCAAAGTGAGGGTTTGCTACTTAGAGTTGCAGTCCTCTGAATATTGACCAGCCCAACTACTAAGCAAGAAAATATTACCAGGTGGGCTACCATGGGTCTAGTAAAAAGGATATTTTTGTTGAAACTTGTTACAAAGAGTTAAGTATACTCTCTTGTTTTTTTTAACTTGTGCATTTTAGTATTTTGGCACCAGAGTTTAATTCAATTTAGACAACACCTATTTCCGACTGATTCTGGGTGATTCACAAATAAGAACATGAAAACCAATACAAACAAAAAAGAAGATGGGAATCTGGGCACAATATACAAACACAAAAACTTCAGACATCCCCAACAAGGGGTTCCATCCATCTTGCCCCAAGGCCTGGGAGAAACAACCAGGTCTTCAAGGCTTTATGGAATGTCAACAGAGTGGGAACCACATGGATTTCTGGGGGGATCTCATTCCAAATGTCAGGCACTGCAACAGAGAAAGCATGCTTCCTAGGTCCTAATGGATGATACTGTTTAATCGAAAGGACCCAGAGCTCACCAACTCTGCCAGCATGTACTGGCTATGGAGAAACCATGGAGATAGGTGGACCCTCAAATAACCTGTCATTATGCCATGCAATAACCAGGACCTTGAATTGCACCTGGAAAGCAGACTGGCAACCAGTGTAGCTCGCAGAGCAGAGGTGTCACACAGATATGCTGAGGCATGTCCATCAGTGCCTGTACTGCTGTATTCTGGACCAGCTGAAGCTTCTGAGAGGTTTTCAAGGGCATCCCCATGTAGGGTGCATTGCAGTAATTGAGCCTTGAGGTGACTAGGGCATGGGTAACTGAATCAGTCGAGGAAAGGGTACAACTGGCACACCAGGTGGACCTGAGCAAAAGCCCCTTTGGCCACAGCTGCCACCTGTTCTTTAAGCAGGAGCTGTGAGTTAAGGGGACCTCAAGATTGCACACCAAGAGTAAGGATGGAAAGTCTGCAAATCCAGGGGGCCCTTATATCCACAATCACCCAGTCTTGGTAGGATTGAGTCAGAGTTTAATCTCACGAGCACCTCTTTCCATGAGTCAGGACAGAGATCTTCTTGTAATCTGAATTCAGCATGGCTGAAGCCAGTCAAAATAACTTTCTGTGGTTGGGAAATTTACTACTTCATCCTAAAGTCTCCTGGTCAGTGGTCTTTCGTTTAAAACTGGACCCTTATTCATTCATTCACTCACTCATTCATTCATTCATTCATTCATTCCAAGCCACTTTTTATTAATTTTAATATATTTTTATTTTCAATTACAGTTTTATTGCTGACCTCTTACCTTCTATCACACACACAGAATATTTTCTTATTTTATGGCTTGATTGCATTTGTATTTTCAAATGCATTTCAGTCCTCTTTGTGGGAGTCAGAATAACACAGCTAGATGACTACTAAATAATAAGATAGTAATAGAATTAACATGTTGTGGGTTCCTGCACTACTTCTGCCCTTTTACTAAGAGCAGTTGTACTTACAAATACATAGAAATTATGAATATGTCACTTGGATGTATTGTTAATAAAAGTTAATGTGTACATCTTTTTAAAGCAAATATCTATGTGTATACAACAGCTTGTTAGACATCTTCTCTGTTGTTTTCTGCCATTTGCAATTTCATCTGTGCAGTTTGACGACAAAAAAGATTTGTACTGCTACCATTGGAGAATAAACAAGTGTGACAGATTGAGTTGTGTTTTTGTGTCTTATTCATCTGTCTGTAGATGACTAGCGTTTAGTATTTTATTGTAGCAACAGATAACATAGAACTCAGATAACAAGAACTCAACAGAGTGTAAGTTACAGAATTGTTTCAGTGTAGCAATGTAGGATATGAGATCTGCTTGTATTACCTGTGGGCCCAGGCCTACAATTTACTCACTAGCAATCATTTAATGCAGACCATAATAGTTGGTACTGGAAGATAGTATCAGAGATATCATGTTACAATGCCACTATTCCAAATGTTATCTGCTGCTTTAGTAGCAGTGATTTGTCCTTACATTATAATCATATTTAGATTTTAAATGTATGCAACCTCCAAGAAAATAACCTATCCTTAAGTAAATTGGAACGGAAATGTAAATCAAGGAAGAGCAATTTGTATGCTTCAGGGTGTGTCATTGTTAAGCGTCTTTATGAGGTGTCCAGAGGTCATAGTCTAGAAATCTCACAGGCCATCGTTATTTGAGCAAGCTTAATTTTTCTCTTAAGATTGATACGCACATCCATATTTTTTAATTCATTACCATTGCAGTCCTATAAACACTTGCCAAACTAAATTTCACCCAACTCAATAGATTTTAAGTAGATATGCAGTCTTCATATGTAACTTTTTTAGTTTGGGTCAGAGGGTTGCTGGTTCATTTTTCAGTGTTGATTTATCATTTTACTGGATGAAGACTAGCAAACGATTTGTGATTTTATTGGCTGAAGAACAGTGAAATAAATAAATGTGGCTCCTTTAAGACAGAGATCTACACATAACCATTCTGTTACACACCAGCTGTACATTTGTGGGGCGGGGGGTGGTTAGGCACAATGTCCTTAGTGAGCCTATCTTCTTACTGCTCTTGTTTCTTATTATTTGTTGTCTTCTCCATCTCTTTCTAGACTACACATTGGTCATAAGAGGTAAAATTTCCTTGGTCTTGCCACTGTTCATATAGGAGAAATAGCAGGGTCAAGGACCTGTGCAGACCATCAGTATCCACAGCTGGGGTGTGCCCCTCTGGGTTGGCCCTGGTCTTGGGAAGCATTTCAGCCTCTTCAGTTTAGTTGGTATCCAGAAGCATTTACATTTGAAACAATTCATTCATTTAGTTTCAGATTGTTCTGAAATGCTGCCTAGCCTATATCCCAGTGGATAACTGAAGTTGTTGTAATTAGAATTAAAGTTGTTGATTGCAAAAAAATACGGCTTAGATTACTCAGAACCTTATTTACATGACTGCTGTCTGTTCTCATGTGCTTGCTCGTATTTTTCTTGTTTTCTTGCGGGAAATTGCAATACTCTGGATTTGTTATCTCATTCTAAACTTCTTAACAATCTACATAAATTCAAATCTTAATACTGTGCCAGGCCACAAATGCTTAAGATGTGATATATCAGCATTGCTCTAATTTATGATGCTGCTTCTTTTGAAAGTAGGCTCATATCAGCATTGCTTTAAATTTATGAAGCCATTCTTTAAAAAAAATATGTTTAACCTTGTTTATCAATAAATTATATGTACAGTACTGCTCTTTTAAATTCCACTGAAACTGTATGCTTATGACTACTGGTCTAGAAGAGCTCCATCAATTCAATAGGCCTTTTTTCAGAATAGATAAGATTGTGCTTTCAGTGTACTGAGCCTCAAATTGTCTTCTAGAGATCAAAGGTTTTGGCTTCTTTTTCAGTGTAGTTTCACATGGACGTTACCAGATGGCACTTAAACATTTTCTATATCTTAAATCTTTGTAACTCTGCAGCCAATTTATCAATTAGTTAGCTTACTTAACTTATCTTGCAATAAGTGTGCTTCTTCCAGATGAACTGCATTTAAAATTCAAGTCCCCCCCTCCCCCAGCCTTCTTTTTCTCAGATGTTCTTTGATGGAGGGAGGAAATGAACCAAAATTGTAATTAAATATATTTTTTCCAGAAGTCAGAGTTAAAATGTGGTGAATGCCATCTACAGCTCTACTTAACATGGACAGGTCATGTTTCCAAGTGTAGCTGGGAAAGCTAGTGTCTAATTACAGAGATATTTCTGAATGACATTTCCCATTCTTTTAAAATATGGACAAAACTATAGAAATTTTTAATGTGGTTTGTGCTGTACATATTGCGATATGTATTCTAAAAAAATGTGTAACTCACAATGCTACTTCTCAGCAAAAGCAAATGGATTGCTGCATAGAATTGTGTTTGTTATGTCCTTCCTAAAAACATAGAATAAAGCACCTAGATGCATTTTTATTTCAGACTGACTTGAGCTGGGAAACTCTTTTTTAAAATGAAGTGTAAGTCATAACATAGTACATTATTAAAGGTAGTTTTTGCACAACGTGCCACAAAGGTTGTAATATGTTAAGACAAAGGTGGCACTTCCACAAGAGTACATCTACAAGCCAGGAGCAACTTCCAAAAGACCATGCAAGCCTTGCAAAAGATATGGGTGCTTTAACAGTTCAAAGAGAGGGGCTCCATCTGTGTTCTTGCAAGGTGTGAAGCTCCTTTCAATGGGATTATCTGAGCCTGGGAAAGGGTATGTCTGTTTGCAAAATACTGTAGGGTAAGAACAGATGTACATTCCTGCCATATCTGGTGAGCAGGGAACAACATCTCCCCTGCATCAAGAGACAGAGGATCAGAGAGGGCCCGCCTTAACCTATTCACTGATCAGTGGGGGCAAAAGGACACATCTCCAGTTTCCAAGATTCTGTAATGGAACTCCTTTCAGTAAATCTGACCAATGTGCAATGGTGAGAATTGCTTTGATTGCAAGCGTCTCGTAGAGGCTTGGCACATCCCTTCTGAAGGCTTTGCATAGGCCTAACATTGATCATCATAATGTGCATGATTCAAAGGACTCATTCTCTGCCAAAATGTGTAAATAATGTGGTGGTTTAAACCAGCGCTTTTCAAACTTGGCAACTTTAAGATGGGTGGACTTCAGCTCCCAGCATGCTGGCTGGGGAATTCTGGTCAAATGTTGCCAAGTTTGAAAAATACTGGTTTAGACTAATGTACTTAGTGTGTTTGATTCCATTCTTCAGCCTCTCTATTGAATATGTATAGATAGGAACTAGGAGGCAGGAGGGACTGAATGGGAAAAGGCAGTAAAGTCAGTGGAAGATCTATGGAAGTTTGTTTTCTAGTATATATCTCCTCTATATGTCTGACACAGGCATCCATACCAAACCAAAGTTGCATCAGAACAGTAGCCTGCATGCCATGACATCATGATGTAAACTCTGCCTTTGCATCCTTGGATCCTGACTTCTGGCACAAGCATATACTTCTCAGGTTTTGCATCATGATGTCATGGCACATATTTCCTCGCTGCCCCGCCCCCCACTTCGCTGTCCCCCTGTAGACATTGGTTATTTATTTATTTGTCATCTTTCTTTGCCGCCCAACTCATAACAACTGTGGGTGGTTTTTGTTGTTTATTTGTTTAGTCACTTCCGACTCTTCGTGACTTCATGGACCAGCCCACGCCAGAGCTTCCTGTCGGCTGTCAACACCCCCAGCTCACCCAGGGATGAATCCATCACCTCTAGAATATCATCCATCCACCTTGCCCTTGGTCTGCCCCTCTTCCTTTTGCCTTCCACTCTCCCTAGCATCAGCACCTTCTCCAGGGTATCCTGTCTTCTCATTATGTGGCCAAAGTATTTCAGTGTTGCCTTTAATATCGTTCCCTCAAGTGAGCAGTCTGGCTTTATTTCCTGGAGTATGGACTGGTTTGATCTTCTTGCAGTCCAAGGCACTCTCAGAATTTTCCTCCAACACCACAGTTCCAAAGTATCTATCGTCCTTCTCTCAGCCTTCCCTATGGTCCAGCTCTCGCAGCCATATGTTACTACGGGGAACACCATTGCTTTTACTATGTGGACCTTTGTTGTCAGTGTGATGTCTCTGCTCTTAACTATTTTATCGAGATTTGTCATTGCTCTTCTCCCAAGGATTAAGCGTCTTCTGATTTCCTGACTGCAGTCAGCATCTGCAGTAATCTTTTGCACCTAGAAATACAAAGAAATCTTTCACTGCTTCTACATTTTCTCCCTCTATTTGCCAGTTATCAATCAAGCTGGTTGCCATAATCTTGATTTTTTTGAGGTTTAGCTGCAAGCCAGCTTTTGCACTTTCTTCTTTCACCTTCATCATAAGGCTCCTCAGTTCCTCTTCGCTTTCAGCCATTGAAGTGGTATCATCTGCATATCTGAGATTGTTAATGTTTCTTCCAGTGATTTTAACTCCAGCCTTGGATTCCTCAAGCCCGGCTTGTCGCATGATGTGTTCTGCGTACAAGCTGAATAGGTAGGGTGAGAGTATACAGAGTATACTCCTTTCCCAATCTTAAACCAGTCCGTTGTTCCGTGGTCTGTTCTTACTGTTGCTACTTGGTCATTATACAGATTCTTCAGGAGGCATACAAGATGACTTGGTATCCCCATACCACTAAGAACTTGCCACAATTTGTTATGGTCCACACAGTCAAAGGCTTTAGAATAGTCAATAAAACAGAAATAGATGCTTTTCTGAAACTCCCTGGCTTTTTCCATTATCCAGCAGATATTGGCAATTTGGTCCCTAGTTCCTCTGCCTTTTCTAAACCCAGCTTGTACATCTGGCAATTCTCGCTCCATGAATTGCTGAAGTCTACCTTGCAGGATCTTGAGCATTACCTTACCGGCATGTGAAATGAGTGCCACTGTTCGATAGTTTGAACATTCTTTAGTGTTTCCCTTTTTTGGTATGGGGATATAAGTTGATTTTTTCCAGTCTGATGGCCATTCTTGTGTTTTCCAAATTTGCTGGCATATAGCATGCATTACCTTGACAGCAGCATCTTGCAAGATTTTGAACAGTTCAGCTGGGATGCCGTCGTCTCCTGCTGCCTTGTTATTAGCAATGCTTCTTAAGGCCCATTCAACCTCACTCTTCAGGATGTCCGGCTCTAGCTCACTGACCACGCCATCAAAGCTATCCCCAATATTGTTATCCTTCCTATACAGGTCTTCTGTATATTCTTTCCACCTTTTCTTGATCTCTTCTTCTTCTGTTAGGTCCTTGCCATCTTTGTTTTTGATCATACCCATTTTGGCCTGGAATTTACCTCCGATGTTTCTAATTTTCTGGAAGAGGTCTCTTGTCCTTCCTATTCTATTGTCTTCTTCCACTTCCGCGCATTGCTTGTTTAAAAATAATTCCTTATCTCTTCTGGCTAACCTCTGGAATTTTGCATTTAATTGGGCATATCTCCCCCTATCTCTGTTGCCTTTTGCTTTCCTTCTTTCTTGGGCTACTTCTAGTGTCTCAGCAGACAGCCATTTTGCCTTCTTGGTTTTCTCTTTCTTTGGGATGTATTTTGTTGCCGCCTCCTGAACAATGTTGCGAACTTCTGTCCAGAGTTCTTCCGGGACCCTATCTACTAAATCCAGTCCCTTAAATCTATTCTTCACCTCCACTGCATATTCCTTAGGAATATTAGTGAGCTCATATCTAGCTGATCTGTGGGTCTTCCCTAATCTCTTTAGTCTGATCCTAAATTGTGCAAGAAGAAGTTCGTGATCTGAACTACAGTCAGCTCCAGGTCTTGTTTTTACCGACTGTATGGATGTCCGCCACCTTTGGCTGCAAAGGATGTAGTCAATCTGGTTTCGGTGTTGTCCATCTGGTGAAGTCCATGTATAAAGCCGTCTCTTAGGTTGTTGGAAGAGAGTGTTTGTTATGCAGAGTGAATTGTCTTGGCAAAATTCTATCAGCCTATGTCCTGCTTTGTTTTGTTCTCCCAGGCCATGCTTACCTGTAATTCCAGGTGTCATTTGACTGCCCACCTTAGCATTCCAGTCTCCCGTGATGAAAATAACATCTCTTTTAGGTGTGTTGTCCAGTAGGTGCTGCAGATCCTCATGGAACTGCTCTACTTCAGCTTCTTCAGCATCTGTGGTTGTGGCGTATATTTGGATCACTGTGATGTTAGATGGCTTGCCCTGAATTCGAATTGAGATCATTCTATCGTTTTTTGGATTATATCCAAGCACTGCTTTAGCCACTTTATTATTAACTATGAAGGCTACTCCATTTCTTCTGTGGTCCTCTTGTCCACAGTAGTAGATCTGGTGGTCATTTGATGTGAAGTGGCTCATTCCAGTCCATTTCAGTTCACTGACGCCCAAAATGTCTATCTTTAATCTTGACATCTCACCAATAACCACGTCCAATTTGCCCTGGCTCATAGATCTTACATTCCAGGTTCCAGTGGCGTGTTGATCCTTAGAACATCGGATTCGCCGTTCACCACCAGCACCGTCGGCCGCTAGCCGTCCTTTCGGCTTTGAGCTAGCTGCGTCATCACGTCTGGGGCTAGTTGAACTCATCCTCTGTTCCTCCCCAGTAGCATTTTGACCATCTTCCAACCTGCGGGTCTCATCTTCCGATGGTATACCGACATATCTCTGGTTGTACTGATCCATTTAGTTTTCACAGCAAGAATACTGGGGTGGGTTGCCATTACCTTCCCCAGGGATCGCATTTAGTCTGACCTCTCTGTCATGACCTTGTTGCAGAATGCTGGGAAAGCCTTTAGCCCAGGAGAGATCATAAAAGTCACACACCAGGCATTTCTATAAAAATAATTTATTTACAAAAAGCAAAACAAAAGCAAAGCATATTTAAAGGACTTAGCTCTCATTGAGAGCAAGCCTGGCTTGCTACATATCGGCAGAGAGAAAAAAAGAGGAAGTAAGAAACAAGTCCAGGCAGGTTCCTCCCCCCAGGCGATTTGCATCAAGCACGTGAAAGGAGACAATCAAATACAACCTCTTCACCCGGCCAAAATGGTTAGGTACAATAGCAGTCTTAATTGTTAGTAGGAAAACATCAACGGACCTTCCCTTCACGGTTTAGCTCGTGGCATCACTGAGGTGCTCAAGCTCCAGCACCACAACAAGGTAACGATCCTTTGCTGAAGGTGGGCGGTTTACAGACAATTAAAAATAGAAGAATAAAGTGTCATTAAAATAATACAATATAAATTATTTATTTATTTATTATTCAAATTTAATTACTGCCCATCTCCCCCAAAAGAGGGACTCTGGGCGGTTTATATATAAATATATGTAAACATAAAAGTGTAAAATAAATAATATAAAATTCTAGACAGCAAATAGTGATGTTATAATTGGCCCTGTCAAGGAGCCAACCACCGGCAATATTTCTAGTTTGGAGATGGGAAGCTATGGGATACTTGCAGTTATGTCGTGTATCTCTTAGTACTATGTTGGAATATAATACCAACAAAATAGCTGTTAGGAGCTATTTTATTTTCATTCTTCACTGAAGAAAATTAGAAAGATACTTTGTTTAATTATAATTTATCTATAGGCACAAGCCAGAAAACACTACTTGTCCTTAGATAATACTAATACCAGTGCATCTTGCCTTGAAATACTATCCTATTTTGTTCCATCATTATTTAATTTCTCTATTTTTAATTTTTTGTCCTTATGTGTAAACCATTTCATTAGGAAATGAATGAATACAGATGCTTTACTTTTTAAACTTATGATAGAAGAAAATGGCTTAAGCTCATTTTTTAAAAATTCCAAATTTATTAGAAACATATTTTGCTTCTTAGAGAGTTGTTTTGACCTTTTATTTTACCGTGGTTCAGAGGGCAAAGCTGTCAAATAATCTGTTTTTGTTTTTGTTTTTGTTTTTGCGTTATTGGCAGTGTGAAAGAATGCTAGCTGGTGCAACTGGCTCAAAAGATAACTGAGCTCATGACATACAGCCTGCACTTCTTCTTACCTTGCCAGATTAGTGGAACCATTCTGAAGCTTATCTGTTGCTATGTGGTGGTGTTCTGCTGGCAGCAAGCAATAGTTTGACAGCTTCCTGCTTTATCTACAGATAATCCTGCACTTAGTTTGGGTCTTTCATAGTAAATGTTGCAGTGATATTTTTAGATAAACGGTATCCATTAGAATAGAGAATATATTATTATAACATATAACAGTGAGCCTGCATAAACCAAAAAGACTAGTAATATTATATAATTATTTCTAAATGTCCTTTTCCCCTTTTCTAATTCCTTCATGCTTTCATTTTGTTGCTATCTGATGTAACTAGTCTTTCTTTGTAGACTGAAAGGTGTCGAATATATTTCTTTATTTATTTATTTATTATCCTGCCTTTATTATTTTTATAAATACCTCAAGGCAGCGAACATACCTAATATTCCTTCCTCCTCCTATTTTGCCCACAAAAGCAACCCTGTGAGGTGAGTTGGGCTGAGAGAGAGAGACTGGCCCAAGGTCACCCAGCTGGCTTTCGTGCCTAAGGCGGGGCTAGAACTCACAGACTCCTGGTTTCTAGCCCAGCACCTTAACCACTAGACCAAACTGGCTCTAATTATCCTTTTAGAAACGAAATTTATTCTTTTGGAAACTAAATATCACATTTATTTACAATGGATTACATTAAAGCAGTCTCCTTTTAAACAGTTTCCAAATACTTTGCATTATTCTGTAGTTGTTATGGTACAGAGCTCACTGTGTGTTTGAGATGCCAATGAATCCTTAATTTACATAACTTTGTAAGGTTATCAGAACTGAAGTCAGAAGTTAAACTAAATGAATTTAGGAAAGAATATGGAACCTTGATGATGTTGTTAGAGCGGTGCCCTCCACTATAACAGTTTTGAGAAGAATAGCTCTGCCATCTTGCTGCTACAAAAACAAGGAAGAGTGAAAATATAAAACAAGATTTTGCGGACCATTGTCCATTTCTGGTAATGCATAAAATGTGCTGAGATACATGTATGTGGAAGGAAGCATGGTGAGGTCATAGCATACATGCTACACATTCAGTTCTTGAGACAGCTGAAAAAAACCCTACCGAAAACTTCAGACAGACGTTCCTTGTCTGTAGTGATAATACCAGACTCTACGGTACTGGAGCATTTGGGCTTGATGTAAGGCTCCTTCCTCTGTTCATACCTTTATGATGGGGAGACTGGAAATAATGAGGTCAATAAAGGAAATGCAAATAATATAATCATGGACAAGTACATTAGTAATATAGCTGTTCATAAAATGTTTACCAATGGCACAGATATCCTGAGATTGGTAAGTAATATGTTGTACATTTAAGGGGGGAAAGGTTACCTTGATGCAGGTCACAGAAGAAACAATTACACATCTTGGTGTAATCCTGTTTAGCAGTTTTGAATCACAGATTCTTTTTGTTAAGAACAATCCCTTTGCAACCAGCTGTGTAATGTTCTGAGCAGCTGGAATACTCTTCGTTTGGGCTATTGCCATTTCTAACTGCAGATTTGATCCATTTATTGTGTTGTACAGAAAATGGCCTGTTTGTTCTGTGACATTGCTGGTCCTGAACTTCGCTTCCTTCTCTTCCAGTGTGATTTTTGTATCTGGTTTAGAAGCAGATGGCTTCAAGATAATTTAATTTGTCTTCTTCTCAACTCTCCCCCTGCCCTGGGGATAATCAATTAACAGCCACTAAGATAGTAATTTTGAGTCCAACCTTTCACAGAGTATATCATTAAAAAACTAGCCTACAGAGTTTTGGAGTCATGGCATTTACTTTTTAATTTTTTTTCTGATTTTTGCCCAATAGATGTCAAAGTTCTAAGGCTCCTAACTTGAAAGTATGGTCAGTTTAATTAAACAGGCTTGCTTCCAAGCAGGTATGCTCTTGAATGTGTTTTTATGACTTTATTCTAAACACTTTCTCTAAAGTAGGGTAATCGTCAATGAAATTAATGGAATCTATGTCCAAATAACCTATTACTTTCTAGTAGAGGAGTTAGTTGCAAGCTTTGGAGATTTAGCTGGTTAAGAAAGTTGATTGTTAATATTAGAAAAAATATTTTTAATACTGATATAGTACTTTTCAGCACAAAAATTCCATAAGTAGTGTTTTTTTAGATCATATTAAGGAGTCTTCAACATAGTTCACAAAAAGAGTAAAAAGGAATGCATATCTGATTTTTAACTATGTACTGTGGTATGCACTGCATTGCTGGGAGAAGGACACCCTTAAGGGCCATGACAGAAGAAGCCAAAGGAGTAGAAAGCCACCGAAGAAGTGGAAGGAGAAAGGGAAGTAATCACAGTTGGGCAATAGAGAAGGAAGGAGAATGGAGAAACAATGGAGATGAGGACAAAAGGAAAGCAGAGAAGGACAGTTGAAGTGGTTCATGGGAAAGAAAAAGTGATCTGGGGACAAATAATCAAAGAGAAGAAACAGAAATAATGCCTCTTCCAATGGACCTGCTGGAACCAGAATCCAGGTTCACTGATGTCTTGGAGATAAACCTGATATATAATACTGCCTTGGTGGCAGTATTGTATGTTTTTGTGTATGTTGGTATGCATAGGGGCATAGGGGCTAGCATAACAACCTGTAGAAAATAATTCAGTGTAAAGCTAAATGTCATGTCCAAGGATTATGCATACACATATATTCAAATACACACAATCATACACAAATGGGAGACTTCCTTCATCTCTAATACCAATCATTCCCAGCCATTTTTCAAATTTAACAGTTTTTTAACTGAATTAAAATTTAATCTCTCATACCATGAATTATATTTCCAGAGCTAATGTATTCTCTGTTTTAAAATATTGCTTTATTGTATTATTATAGAACACAAGTAGTAGATTGCATTATTTAGGTACAATGGTATTTATACAGTGTTGACTAGAGATTAATGCTCTGATAATTTAGATAACTTAAACCTTTAAAGATAAAGAAAAATGGGTTTATGCCAATATTAACTGTGATTTCTAAAATGTTAATGCTGATAAGCATAAGGTTGCTTAAGTTTTACACCCAAATCTAACAAGATGATTGGCACAAGATAAAGCTGGATGGTCAGGAGAGAAATGTTTTTCTTCATTTTATTACTGATTTCTACATTAGCATTTATGAAAGCATGCTGACAGTGAGCAAGCTGGGTATATAACAAATGCTTTGTGAAAAGAAAAATGATGGGTTGATAAAGTACCACTTTGAGGGATTTCTCTCTCCCACCCTTTTACTTGCCACACTAGTGTTAATTTGCTCTGAAAATTAAAGACCCAACAAATGTATGTTTGTAACCGAAACAGAGCAGTGGGGCATCTATTATCCTTACTCAGCAAGAGACAGATAGATTGCATCTATCTAGTCTTTGCTGACTGCTGATTTTTAGAAGTTAGTATCATGTAAATATAGTGTTCCTGCTGTCATCATCACCCGATTTATTGGAATATACTGTAGCTAGTACTATCTATCAGCAGCCCATGTCTGTATTTGGGGAAATGTGAGTCTTTATTAAAAACTTAAGTCTTTAATTCAAGTGAGCCTTTTTGACCCTTTTCTTTTCATAAAGGCACCAAGTAGAATGCATTATGTTTTAAGTGATTTGGGTATAGCCTTCAGCAAACCTAATGTGAAGTTAACTGTTCACAGATGATGATGATGTGAAATCATGAAATATGAAATATGCTAATTCATCAGACCTTTCCCTCGGTCAGTTTATATTTTGTCAGTATCACTGCTTATTTGTAGCAGAAGAAAGAGGGAGGAAAAAAGGAAGGGATTGCTGCTATTGCTTTAAAAATACATCAGCCAGGGCAGATGAATATCTATGGTTAGGCATTGCTCTGTCCAGATAGAGACAGAGATAGATACATTTTCAATGCTGCTCCTCTTCTCAATGTGGTGTAGAGGTCATTTTCCAACAGTGACTCATGACTGATCACAATTGTATCATCTTGGTACATTATTTTGAAAGTAAGTAGTAAACACAAATATATACATTTTAGTTGGGACTGTATTTCATTCAGATTTTACAGTACATCAAGAATGCAAGTTTATTACCATGCTATACCTTTTGGTGGGGGAAGTCATACAAGAGGACACTGGGGGCAGCTTTGGTGACTTTTTCGGTACACACCTTCCTATGGGTTTAACAGGCAAGGTGACGCCTATCCATTCTGATGGATTTGCCCACAGCCTGCCTTCCCCCATGCAAGGGAACGATGAAGGATGGGCCCTGACTGGAGCAGTTTGTAGTGGCTTTGCAAGTCCTGTGTCCTTTTGCCACGAACAGGCCTACTTTAAAGAATTTAAGTATTGCCTCAATACATTGGGCCAAATATCTATCAGTACAGCATTTTGTCAGTCAGCAGGTAAACTAGATGTCCCCTGGCAGTTCCAAAACAAGATTTCTTCCTCATCCATTTGTTCCCAGAAAGAAAATATTGTATTGCTTCGGTATTGACTTAGTATGGAGAGAGGCTCATGTAGGATTGTGTACTACATGCCACAAATTTTGGTAGTATTACAGAAGCTAATCATATTTCTCAAATTAGCCATGAAACTTGTGCTGGCTTTTCTGTTGACTTGTTGGGGGCACAGATTTAAAACACGATGTTTTAGGACAACTTGAGACACTGCAGGTAGTCCTCACTTAATGACTATTCATTTAGTGATGGTTCAAACTCACAATGGTGCTGAAAAAAATGTCTTACAACCGGTGCTCACACTTACAACTATAGCAGCATCCCTGTGGTCACATGATCATGATTTGGGCGCTTGGCAACTAGTTCATATTTATGACCGTCACAGTATCCTGTGGTCATGTGATTGCCATTTTCGACTTTCCTGGCCAGCTTCTGGCAAGCAAAATCAATGGGGAAGCACATGATCCACTTAATGACCACATTCACTTAATGGCCATGGTGATTCACTTAATGACCACCGCAAAAAGGTCATAAAATCGGGTCGGATTTGCTTAATGACCACTTCGCTTAGCAATCAAAACTCCACTCTCAGTTGGGGTCGTTAAGTGAGGACTACCTGTATAACTAGAAAGCATTCTTGCAAGTTGGGAAGCATTAGAAACCAGCTAGTTATCTATAAGTTTAACATGGTACTTTGATTGTCATAATTCCTCAGTAGTGATCGATAATTTTTAAAATGCATTGTCAGAGTCAGAATAAATATTACACGAGTTTAAATATTTTTGCTTTTGTTTTTATAAAATCTCCCCCCACCAAAAAAAAGTACATAATGTGTTGTACTTTGGCATGTTGTATTATTCATGCTGTGAATGTTGCAGACCGGAGGGTGTTTGAGAGATTGACTTCTGTTTAAGTTCCTAACCTTGTTGAAGAACCTCAGTATCTGCTATTGGAGAACATTGAAAATGTTGAGAAAGAGACAGAATGTGAGTGGTTGGGCCCAACCTCCTTCAATATGAAGTTTTCCATGAGGTTGTGTGGCGTTTTTTAACCACACAAAGTTAACAAAGACCGGTTGCTTTTTTGCTTCCTTGAAGATGACATAAAAAGTCTTTAATATCAAATAAGTATTTGTGAATGCTTTGACTTTATCAAACAACACAGTGCTAAGCTGGATGTTGAGTTCACATTCCCTTTCACTCATCTGCTTTTATCCAGTGGCTAGCTCCATTAAGCCTTTGTTGTTTTGCCTAATACCTTCTACTGCTAATAGTGTCTTCAATAGGCTGAGAAAAAGATTGGAAAGGAGCAGGCTGTGTCTGAACTGATATCAAAGGATATGGCTTATGCTGAAATAAAGCAACTTCATTTTATATTACAGCTTTTGAATCAGTTCAGTATTTGAGATTGGAAGACAAGTAGGATTGAACACGAGATGACAGGCTTTTTTCTTTTTGCTTTGTTCTGTTTCACACTGTACAGACTGAGGAAATGAACTCAGGTAATGCCATACCAAGGATATTACCATTATTAGCTGGTTTAAAAATATAAGTGGGGCACAAATGTATATATTTATTTGGCTATGATTTAGCCCATAATGAAAGATAAAAATGCATATGATACATCTGTCATACCTTTATAATAAAGTACCATACCATATTTCTCCAACCTGCTGTTGGTTTGCAAATTGGAAATTGTCTTTAGTACAAAAATCCTTCACCCTTTGCTTCTGCCCATTTATTTATTTGCCTGCTTTGACCAAAGTTTAAAAGCACACTGATTGTAATCACTGTTTTATTGGGCTTTTTAAAAATAGGTTTTAAATTCCAATTTATTTAAAGGTATTTAAATAATGAGGGTAGATGAATGAAAGAGAGTGCAAAAGGGAAGGATAGGCATTACAATATCTCTCTCTCTTTAAAGGAGATAATGCCATTCATTGGATTGATTTTATCTTCCTCGGAAACAGTTGTATTTTGCAGGAGTCCGTTCATAAATTCTGAAAAGTGAAGTGAAATCTTTAAGATTATTTTAATCCTACTACTTCATTACTCAGTAATGTGCAAAACAGTCAAAGGGATGCTTTGCAGGGCTTGTTGACATGAGCAAAGCAACCATTTCCAAAGGGTTGAGTCAGCCAAACCTCCACAAGACCCAGCATGGCTAATTGTCTGCATGGGGCTGCCGGTGAAATGAAGGAGCTGTGTATGCCCATGCCAGCAGAGAAGGTCCTCCAAGAGGTAGTGTTAAGCTGCCAGAGAATGAGCTTGGTTCACCACCTCAAGGAGGCGCAATTTGTTTCTATATACAGGCCTTGCAAAACAGCCCTTCACGTGCTTTGTGCAGCCTTATTGACTAATTAAGGTATGAATAGCTCCTCAGCTGGTAGAGCAGCTTTCATCCAGTCCCAAATCCAGTCCCAAGCAAAGAGCCTGTGGATTACCTCCTCGTGACTGGAGACCATAAAGGGAAATAGGCATGACTGGTTCTCAGAAGGAAGGACTGGACAGTTCCCTATTGGCAAACTACAGCTTTCAAGTGACCAGGAATAAATAAATAAATATACATATAGGCATGCACATGTGTATGCACTCGCACACATACCCCAGACCTTTAAGCCTCAGAGAGTGGGGAAAATTTAACACAATACACACAGCCCGTTCCAGAACTAACTCTCTGCATTCAGGACAACTTCCTGTGAACTGTATGGATAAGCCTACAGACTGAATTTAACATGGATCTCCCCTCAACAAGGAGAGAAAGGAAGGAAACTGTAAGAAAGGAGAATGAAGAGAAGAGGCCTGGGGGAAAAAAGGAAAGCTTCTGCTTCCTTGTATTCTTACTGTTAGAATCATAACCTCAGGGCTAACCAAATACCCTAAAGCTATTAAAATAATAACTAACGCAAAAGAAACTTGTGGAAGAATTATTCCCTGAACTAAAATAGAATATTCTAAATGCCTGTATCACACTTGGGCTTTCTATTTCAATGAAAACAGAAATGTTGCACAAGTTTCCATATATATAATCTGAGATGGTAGAAGGCATTAACCAGAAAATGAAGTGTTAACCACCGCTAGTGAAACTGAAGATGTGGAAGGAAAGCAGCTCAGTTAAGTAATAAGCAGGCAAGGCCATGCAGTAGTTATTTGCAAAGCCACCAGTGAGTTTTAGAGAACGAGTGATTAACTTGAGATAATGCCACATATTTTGGTATCCAGACAACAGCCAGAGTGTCTGAATTTTGTGCAAAGACTTCAAGGATTTGTCAGATAGGCTGGTAGCAAATGAATTACAAGAGCTCATTCTCAGAAGTTATAAAACCCAGACTCTGGTGTTTTGCTACAGTGGTTTCACAATCTGGCAGCAGCTCAAGTCTGTAGAAAGAATAGAGGGGAAAGTCTAATAACAGGAAACCCGAGATATTAAGGCTTGTTAAGCAAAGACTATTTAATTTATGTGGAATGCATCTTCTGTGACTGTAACATGGTAATGATAAATGCATCGGTTCAGAATAATTTGAAATGAAATGTGAAATGAAACGTAAATTTATGGTGTGAACTTCCGGAAAGACATGGGGAAAACTGAATGTGACAGTGAGAGAACTGTTGTCCAGACTGTCCTGATTTTCTCCTGTCCAGATTTCCTTTGTGTGAGGGTCATGTCTTTTATTTTTGCTGCTACTTTTGACATTTCTAATCTGTCTTTAGTTGTTTGTCTTTCATTTTCCTACCCAATAACATAAATTGGGCTTCCGAGACCTCCAATTGATGCCAGTGTGGTATAGTAGGGATGGCATTGAACTGGCAGCAGGGAGATCCAAATTCAAGTCCATTCTCAGCATGGAAGTTCACTGAGTGACTTTGGGTCATTCTCTTTTTGCCCAACCTTCCTCTTAGGGTTGTTGCTGTGGGGAAAAATTAGAGGGGGATGTGTTACGTAAGCTGCCCTGAGCTCGAGGAGGAAAGACAAAATATAAGTAAAATTAATTAAATAATGAGCATTGTGATCATCCACAACACTAACAAGTTATTTGGATAACACTATCTAGAATCTTAGCTCCATGCAGTCCACCATTTCATCACTGACAAAGCTGTGACTTTAATGACCAAGTTGTCCACAACCATGAATAGCTTGCTTCCAGAAGATACATGTTCAGCATGAGGAAAATTTCCCACAAAGACTGTCTATGGATTCTCAGGATTTGATAGAAACTCAGTGCAAAACTCCGTTTCAGATTTCCCTTTTATTCAAACAACCAGACATAAAAGCAAACAAGTTGCTTTCAGTTTCCCAGGCACAGTCCTTAGAGCAGCGTTCTTCAACCTTGGCAACTTGAATTCTGGGAGTTGAAGTTCACACATCTTCAAGCTGCCAAGATTGAGAAACACTTCCTTATAGAGTTAGCAAGGTAATTTATGACCAGAGATGTCAAGCTTGGTCTCTCCCACCTCCTCCTTTCCATTTTTAATGTGATTCTAAACTGTAGTGAAACTGAACCTTTTCTCTCTACTTACTAATATATAGCCTAAGTGTTTGGCTTAACCCATTGCTCTGTTTCTGTACCTTATCTACTTCCTAATGTAGAGTTAAGGCTTACCTTTGAGGCAGCAGCAGTATTCCCTCTGGTAGCTGGCTTTTCTCTGGGTGATAAAAACTTTTGATTTTCCATCATCTTTGATCCCTGAGCAGGGGGATCAACTGCTCAGGGTAGATCATGTCCTGCGACACATCCACCTCTTCAGGTAGATCTTCTCTTCAGATTGTGCCCATCAACTCTCCAACAATTTTCTCCAGATTTGCCCTGGAATTAGTACACCTTCAGCTATGTAAGTACTGTCCAATCCAACTCAAGTATACTGGCCCATGTTGTTCTTCATTCAAACTGTAAATCTATGATGGGCAGAGCGGTCTAGATCCATCTTGCTTGCCAGCCATTTCCAACCTCCATTCTTCCAATTCCTCTTCCTAGAGTTTTTCTGGCAATTTAAGACTCCCATCTCCAATGCCAGCTCAGCATCTGCACCCCTGCCCTCTCTCTCCTAGGAGAAATTTTCCCTTGAGAAACTAATCTCTGCCCTAGTCCCAATTTCTCCTTATCAACAAAACCAGCACAAAGCCTTTGTTTGGGTTTCTACACAGATATTGGACAGCCAGCAGAAAGCCCTGCCTAAGTGCAGGCTTTCATCCTGTAAGGAACAGATCCCTTCTATAGCATAATTTCCTCTTTCCTTGGGGTCACGTTCATTTTTGCTTTTTTTTGACAGCATAGCACCCTAGAAGTGGGACACTGTCATTGCAGCTTAGAAAACTTATCTTACTCACTAGCATTTTGACCCTTTGCAGCTTCTCCGCGGTTACTATCTTGGCTTCAAAGGAACATTGAGGTCTTCATTGCACTAAGCACATACTTAATAGCTTTTGTCAGCAGGCAGATAATCATAAAAGCAGCACTTTTGCCATACATCAGTCTTCACACCCTTCCTTGTTTTCTACCTGCCATGACTCCTTTTGTTTATCTGAAAAGCTAAGGAACTATTATAATAAGAGCAGATATGTTGACTACACTTACCAGCTCACCTTGAGAAAGTAAACTATTCCAGTTGCATTTAGGAAACTGGGTATATATAAATCAAATCATGTGTGATATGGAAAATCAATCAATGATCATATCTCTTGATTTAAAAAAATGAAAATGCTCTGCTTTTAAGTAGCTGTAGTGGCTTTGGAAGAGGAGTTTTTAATCTCCTCCTTGTGCTACCAAACTGTTGCCCTTGATACTGGGGTGAGGGTGGGGGTAGAGAGGCAGGCAGGATAGAAATACAATCCCTTAGTCACATTTTCTTGGTGAAGACAGTGTACACTAAGTGCCTGTGGTGGAAATCAGGCATTTAAAAAAATGAGCTGATTTGATCCTTTTAAAAAACACTTTAAAAGCACTATTTACAGCATATGATCCTTTTAAAAATCATTTTAAAGCACTATTTACAGCACAGTTTTCCTCTGTTGGTGGTAACCAGAAGCATCTGCAGGAGGGGCAGATGATGACAGCAGTGCTGCACCGTCACAACACAAGCTCTGTCCCTTTTGTGTTGTATTTGTATTTTGTACTGCATGCATGTACGAAAGGGGTGGAGTTTATAGCCCAATGACATAATGTTTTTGCCAGGTTGATGAAAGAGCTGGATCTTACAGAGGTGCCTGCTGGTAACCATTTTGAAGTGTATTCTGTACCACTGTGGAGCCAGCCACAAAAGATAACACAGTCAATATGAATTCACTAGGAAGGAGCATCACCAGGTTGTATCTGTATATGGCAGCTATTCTAGGCCAGAAGGAATTCTTGGTTCCTTTCGTTATAAAACCATAGTGGGAGAAAGTCCTCTGATAGTACATTAAACAGTGATTCACATGCATACTTTATTATTATTACTACTACTACTACTATTACTATCACACTCAACATAGGGGCTTTGATCAATTAAAATCCTTTGCAAGAAGCTTTTTATTTTAACAGTAAGAGAAAGGGTACAAAAGAGACTTTGCCTTCTAAGTTTTATTATAGATTGCTTGACTCCATTATTATGCAATCTGCCACGTGAGTCAAAAAGCACATCCAAAGTTTTCCTTCAAGCCCACGTTGTAACAGTTGGGCCATATTATATTTGCAGGCATTTCTTTTGTTTTTGATGGTACAGTTTATTTTCAGAAAGAGGCCACACTCCAACAGCTGGATGGAAAGTTTATCCAGCTGTGAAAATATCTAATTGCACATTTGGAAGCATTTGTTCTTTTCATTTCTACGTGCAGGCTTGCTTATAGAAATGAGTTTGTCATTCGGGCACTGCTATTAGTGCTAAAATTTATAAGCAGTGTTTTATATCATAGTGCGTGTTGTTGCATCCTGCTTTAAGTCTGTTGATGTGAATTTATACAGTTGGGTGGTAAGTTGCTCTTTCTCTTACTTCATGTACCTGGGCAGGGTTGAGCCCAGGGTGGACAGCTCAGAAGTTTGTGCTCTCCAAAAATCTGGATGTTGCAGAGAAAAGAAGCCAATCCTTCTGCTTTATCATTTATAATTTATTACGGAATTTATTTTAGCACAGGTTCAAAGTATGAAAGAAAAAAATACACATTTATTTTTAAGAAGAGATGAAATATGTCATTACCAAAGGCAAAAGAGATCGGTATAAAAGTTATGGAATAAAAACAGTGCTGAAAGAGTAATATCGGGAATATAGCAAGGTGTGAAATAAAATGGCATAGCTCAGTCAGTTCCCATTTCTATCTTCTGTCTGGCTTGAGGAGTGTTGGAATTGTCAGATAATAAGATCAGGGTATTTTAATGCTAGAATGCAAATTTAACAAAATGTTGATATGGGAGTTAGGATTCTGTAGTCCTTAAAGTATTCCTAAATGACAACTCACTACTGCCCATGCTGGTTAAAAGTATTCCAATTTGTAGTCTAATAATCTTTGTTAACATGAAATAAATCTTCATTTAGTGTAATTGACTATGGGGTCAGATTCAACATCAGTTACTAAAGCATCATTTATATAAGACAGCATTTCCCCAGCTTATATCATTGTTAGATTCTTGTCAGCCCACAAAAGCAGCAGTGACTGCAGAATTCTGGGATCCACCTGCTGGATGTTGTTTGTTTTTGTTTCACTGTTGATGTCATGCCAGAGACAGAGTGAAGAGATTCATGTTTTGCTTGGTTTTGTAACTGAAATCTGCTGGATTTGTTAGTATTCTTTAGCTCTGTGCTTTTGATAGCAGTTTTCATTGCAAGACTGGCTTATTTCAGTATGTGCTTTTAATTGTGTGTCATAGTGAAGCATTACTTACATCACTGATTTTATTGTTTGGCATAACTTTTTTTACCTGATTCAGAAGCTCATGTTTCAATCTGTTGTTTGTCAAAAAGTTGTGTATATAATTCCAGTACCTTGTAAAGTGAGGGAATTATATAATCCCTTGACAAGTTGATGGATCATAGCTGTTTTGCATTAAGAAATATAAATAACCATCCATATGCAAAATGACTTGCATTCCCTCTACCCAAATAATAGTTTGTTTATTTTTTTCAGTTATGCAAAAATTTGTATGGGCTGTCGAAATGTTCATTTCATATTTGATTATTTCCTTGATTTCAATCCTTTACATTTTTTTTCAAACAAATCCTTCTCTCACACTACTTCAGAATACATATTAGTCACGACCAAGTCTATTAAAAGTGGGGGGGGGGGTTGTTTGTTTTTTAAATAAAGCATCTATTAGAAAAGTCAGTTTTAACATTCTCTGTAATTCTTCCTCCTTCCTCATTTTATGCTGCATTCAATACAAAATGTTTTCATTTAGATACAACATATAAACTCCAGCGCTTACATGTAAGAGTAATGAAGCAGAAAATTTCCCATGTCGTACTATGAGGGCTGAAAAGGACAGCTTGGATGAGTGCAAACAGACACTTAAAATACATGCCTTGGTAATCTAAACTACTGGAAAATCCCTGATTTTTTTTAGTAAGTTTTATAATATGGCTTCAGGTGTTTGTGTGTGTGTGTGTGTGGTGCATCTATACGCACACACATGCTTCTCATATAAGCTAATGTTCATTTTAAATAAATGGATGTATGTTGTAAGGATGATTATTCATATCTCTATATGATACTGTTTCCAAATTCTAGGTTTTTTATAACTATAATGTGTTTAATCTATTGAAAAGCCTGTCATAGTTCCAATCTAACCCTGTAAGTAGTCTAGAAGGATAGAGTGTTTCCTTTGTGGCCTTCCAACAGCGTGGAAGGCCACAAAGAGGTCTAAAAGGACCACAAGGGACACACTATTCCTGTCCAAGTCCTGGCAAAGGTCATCCATTAGAGCAATCAGTGTTGTCTCTGTCCCATGCCATAGGTTGAACCTTGACTAAAAAAGGTCCAAATAAATTGCTTCTTCCAGAGCACACCATAGCTGCATCATGACCACTGTCTCAATAAAATTTCCCAAACTTAGACTGGGCAGTAGTTGTCACAAAATAGCCAGTCCAAGGAGAGCCTCTTGAGAACATGATGCACCATTGCCTCTTTTCAAGGCTGCTGGCACTGCTTCCTTTGCAAGTAAGGCACTGACAATGACTTACTCCCAAAATGCTGTACAAAGCACAGTGACCAGTTGGGAGATCTACCTGATGCCAACTCTGGAAAAGAAGGCCACTGATGCAATAAGGTAGGAGAAGTTAGAGCGCTTTACCTCTATAATTGCAATGGTATAGGCCCAAACCGTGAGGTAATACTTGTGTTTGGCAAATTTTACCTTTTGTTTTCCTCTACTGTCTTCCCAAGTGTTGCTTTTATTTTATTTATTTATATTTAAAGAGTATGAAGATGAATTTAAAGAAGATGCTTCTTCTTCATTTCTTTAGTAAGAGCTCTTTAGTAAACCAAGGAGCCACCTGAGATCAGCACACAGAGAGAGGTTGCTCATGGGCCTACTTCACCTCCTACTGACAATGGCCAACCAGGCGTGTAACAGAACTGCCTAGCAGATTACTGAAAAACTCCTCAAATCCCTTCTGGGGTCCATCAGAATACATGAGTTGCCTGGGCTAGCCCTCCTAATAGGCCTTCTCACCACAGTCTATTTCATCAGGGCAGGGAAGTGATCTCATAATGACAAAGGGCTAAGGGAAATCACCCCTCCCCACATATAAATCACTTCCCTCAGAGATGAAAATGAAGTGAGATGGCAAGGCAGTGGTCACCTTGGAGGTCATGAACACCTGGGCTCTACCAAACATGGCTCCCAAGACATGGAGATTGAAGTCACCCAGCATCAATAGATAAGGGGTCTCAATATTAGCCCAGAGACCAGTTCCAGCAGCTCAGGAAAAGATCTTGCTGGGCAGCAGGAAGGCTAGCATGCCAGCAGGATCCCTAGCTTGTCACTATGGCCAAACCTAGAAGTCATGAAATCACGTTCCATCCTGCCTGGAGCAGAGTTCTTGGTCACAGGACAAGAATATTTCAGGACCAGTGCCCCTCACCCAAGCTGTGGAAATGCTGAAGGACCTGAAGCTGGAAAGGGCAGATCTCAGAGAAGATAGCATCCCTGCCTTTGCCCAATCAGGTTTTGTTAATACGCCCAATTCCACCTGCTCAGCCACCACAAGGTCATGGATCAATGAGGTTTTATTACAAATAGATCTGGAATTAGCATTAGCAACAATGCTAATTGCTAACATCTGTTAGCAACAAGACCAAGATCCTAAGCAATCCAGCCACCAGAATGCAGGATTGACATTACTGTCATGAGTACTGATGGTGAGCAGGAGGGGTCCTCTATCCAGGGGGGAAAACGCATTCGTAGTACTGAGGAATTAAGCAGCCATTCAAAGAGACACAGATCAGACCCGCCTTAACTTTTGGGGTTTATCTGTCTGGGTTTTTCTCACTCTTCTTCAGTTTGTTAGGATTCTGTCTTATGTAGCAGTAATAAACACTAGAGACCTACTCCTCCTCTCAGCGTGATTTCTGACTGTTAGGACAATTACATTGTTGATCTCCCTTCCCTTGGAATGGCAAATCCAGCATCTTCCATCATATCTCCCTTGATCTGTCAGAACTGAAATATACCTGCCACCATTCCCAATAATATGGTCTATGCCCCCCTCCCAAATATAGACACAAGCTACCCCATCAAACTTCCCCCCAACCACTGCAGGTGGCCAGGGTGACTCATACTGCCATACTAACCACCCTTCAACCACTCACCCTCTCTCCTACATCTCCACAAACCCAAAGGGAGGTCCTTATTGTAAAGGATGAGTTCTAAAGAACTGGGGATCCCCATTCCTTACTTGCTTTTTCCCTCCAGGGGACAGCCACTCTGACTCTCACCCAGGTGCTTCAGCAAACACCACTGGACATCCAGACTTCTTTGCAGAAACATAGCAGATAACCCACAATAGGGGATCCAAGATTACTAAGGCCCCAGTCTTTCAAGTAGCAGTTCAACACCACCACACTCCAGGCTTCCAGCTTTATTTCTCCCTTTAATCTGGGCACTATGGCCCAACAATAGGGCCAAACTCTCACTGCACACCAGTATAAGACATGTAAAACAGAAAAAAGAATGCTCATCCACATTCCCCTTAGGACTACCTGGGTAGGGATCAACAAGCTCCTCTTATAGCACCATAGATACTACTTCTTCTGATGTTGCTTCAATGCAGTCTAGCCCATGCTGCCCCTGTCCCAACATTCCAGACACTCCTCAGCCTGACCAACCTCAGGAAATAGCAGCACTGGTGGAGTTTCTCATCTGAGGAACAATTCTTCTATAAGTTTCCACACCACATCCTCCAGATGCTCAAGGCTCCACTGACCACCCTCATAAAATGGTGACTGTCATATACTTTAGCTATCTTCCTGCAGCATGATTCTGTTGACTCACGTAACTCATGCTGCTGCTCATGTAGACACTACCAGAATAACTTGCCCAGTATTGCCACTACACTAGAGAGACTATTCTACCAGAGACCAGGCCTTTGCTGCTATTTCAGTTCAGCAGTCCACCATTATGAGACCTTAAAGCATCTCTCTGCCCTCTCTCTGAATGCATTGTTCTCCACTCCACAACCTGTTCCTCAAATTTCAGTCCAACTTCATTTACCTGAAACACTCCAGTAAACCCAGTCTGAAGTCCCTCCAAATATCTACTTGACATTCATTATTTTTCTATCCATAACAACATCTTCAACTGCAGCTTACCTAACTGTATAAGAAATAGCAGACTGCAAGATGCAATCTTTAAACTAAACACATATTCAAATTTGCACAGGAAACAAAATACTCAGCAAAATGGGCTCATTTTGAAACATCTGCTTTTAAGCTTGGGAAACCTTTTTTGCAAATAACTGTTTGAGTTGGTTTTTAAAGTCTATAACATTTTTGGACTTATCAGAAAAATTACAAAAATCAAATTTAAGAAAACCCTCTGCTTTTTTTAACATAATTTTTTTAATTAAAACTTTTACAAGGCACATAAAAATGAACACAAAGTAATAAAGAGGGAAGGAAGGAAGGAAGGAAATTTCCTTTGCAACAAATATAAGTACAATTACAAAGTTATCTCTTACTCCATGATTACAAAAAAGCTCACTTCTTTCTATTATCCAGTTTTTTTTTTCCCTAAACATCAAAACCACAAAGCATTAAGTGCATTTTTCCCCATTTCATGCAAAAAGTCAATAAGGGGTTTCCAGGCAACCAAAAACCCTCTGCTTTTTGAATATAGTTGGTTAGTTAGTGAAAATAGGGAGTTAGGATTGGAAAAGGTTGATTTAAAAGTGCCAGGTGCTGAGTCAAGTATTTTGCATAAGCAGACAAGTAGATGCTGGTCTAGGCATCAGGCAACACAGTTAATTTGGGAGTGTTTCCCTTGCTAGCAAATAAAATCTATGAACTCTATATGTTAGTCAGTGCTATAGGATTGGCTCTATGGAGTATCACCACGTTCCTGGTATCAAGAAGATTGTGGATTGTGGTGTTCTGTCTTGAACAGCTTACAGTGCCTTTCTTTGACACAGGAGGTAATTTAAATGCATAAGATGGAGTTGGATACTTTTTTCTTTCTGATCCTGAACTTTATATTACTTTTCAAAGTAGTTATATTGTCTTATTTTTACAGTTGTTTTTTATATTGAGATTTCTGTAGATTTTAATATCTCATGGCGACATAAAATTGTGTTTTGAAACCTGCATTCTGTTCTTGATCCCAAAACAAGAGCCTGCTCAACAAAATATGAAGCTTCTGTTTATTTTGATGAATGAGAATTGGGGAGAAAACCTATATATTAGGTTAAGCTTTGCTCAAAGGCAAAATTGTTGTGGTTCTTATTCTAGAATGAATCTTTGCTTTTGGCAAGTCCCTGTCTCTCAGTCCTCACCAGCATTGGCTTCTGAAGAAGGGCAGAACTTGATGCACCCTGAAATCTTGATGTTCGTTTGCTGTATTTGCAGATTTCTTGTTAAGACTTGTGAGTTGATCCGGTTGCTAGATCACATGCTTCTTTGTCATATTTTCTATATGCTCAGAGCGATGCTGACTTTCTTGCTCAATAAAAACAAACAAAAGCTGCAGTTTGAAATTATTTAAAGCACGTTTAGACTCCCGGGGAAGAAACGGCAGACTGAAGACGGCTCCGTGAAAAGTGGAGTGATACCTACGGCGAAATGAAGAGCTGGTGAGTAGACCGGCTCTTCGATAATTCCTCTCCAGACAAGGAGAGGACTTGCGGTCACCCACAAGTGCTCCAGACAATTGAGGAGACTGCAAGAGAGTGGTCTCCAGCAGGCTTAGAAACTCTGGGGGATGAGGAAATAGCCATCTTGCTCAAACTGTGGTCGGCGCCTTTGAAAGGACACTAAGTTTGCATACTTCCTTTCTAATCACTTTCAGAATTGCTTGTTAACTGCTTTTCAGCTATTAGGAACCTTTGGATCGACAAGTTCTATAGCACCGGGTGAGTTTCCTTCAATCCTTGGTGAAAGAAGTTTTAAATACAAGTTTAAGGACTTAAATATATATATATTATGGAATAAACGGCAAAAGGTGATTAAAACTTTGATTTTAGAAAGTTACAAATGGACTAAGGGTCCAGATAAATTTGAAATAAGATTATGGAATTAATTATAAAGAATCCCTCCCATGGAAAAATGCTTTTGTTTTGAATTTTTTTAAAAAAATAAGATAAAACTTTAAAAAATGGACACTAGAGGGAACTAGAAGGAACTAAAGGTTACAATTAAAGGAGAACAGGTAAACTTGACTTAGAATTATAGAATGAAGCAAAATATTTTAATGTTGGACATACTGAGGAATATTTTTGAACAATGGACCCAGAATTTTATTTTAATAGTGTCTACTTGTATAGATAGTCTATGTCTAAAAGACGTTGTAGAAGAGGAACAAGTTCTACCTGACAAGATTGAGAAAGTGGATTTAAAAATGACAGGCTACAAGAATGACATGGAAGATGTTACACTGGACATACAAAGGAAACCAGCTGATGTCTTAATAATTAAAAAGGTTATTAAAACAACAAACCAAGAGAGTGACCTGGATAATTTTCCTATATTGGATTTACAAAAGAGGCTTGTTAAAGTTTTGAAGAATTTTGTGAGAAGGGATAAAGAAAAAATGAAAAAATACCAAGTTCTAGAACAATATTTGAAGGGGCTAAAGATCCGGATAGTTAGAAGTAAAAGGAAGGAATATAAAGTTGGTTGATTTGATCAAGGTTAAAATAGATATGTTGTTATTTCTGGTAGCTCTTAATGGACTTTTGCTGACATCAAGACTGAAATTATGAGGTTTTATCAATTTGTTTATAGATAAGAGATGGGATATGGGAAGAAAAGATGATTTGTTGTATTTTAAGAGAAGGTGATAAGTTACTAAAATTATTTATACATGTGATGAAGGTGGGAAGTCACTTCTTTATATATTTCTTTTCTTTTTTTTCACGATATTCTTACTTTTTCTTTCTTTTCTATTTCTATTTCTCTTTTTTCCTTTCTTTTCTGCACCTTCTACTTTTTCTTTTTATTCTTTTAGTTTTTTCAGTTTCTATTGGTTTTTACTGTTGTAATTATAATTCTTAATGAAATTACTATTAAAAAAAATTTGAAGCACATTTGACAATGGCCTAAATTTCAGT